>NC_137674.1:71311995-71321995 GCF_963989245.1 Nansenia antarctica
CACTGCAATTCTATACTGTTGATCATTGTGATTGTTTAATCCGGTGACTTTCCCTTTGATCAAACTGTTTGAAGGTTGGCCTGCCATTACCCAGCCTTACCACCAGGTGTCTCCTTGTCTTCTCTTTCTCTCTCTCCCTCTCTCTCTCTCTCTCTCTGGCTGCAGGTTTGGCAACTGTGTGGAGCTGCAGGCATCAAGTGCCTTCAACTGGAACGACCAGCGTTGCAAAACACGCAACCGGTACATCTGCCAGTATGGTGAGTCTCTACCTGTACACCTGCCAGTATGGTGAGTCTCTACCTGTACACCTGCCAGTATGGTGAGTCTCTACCTGTACACCTGCCAGTATGGTGAGTCTCTACCTGTACACCACGCTGGGCTCTCTACCTCCACTCTACCTGTGAGGAGACGGAGAGAGAGAGATTGAGGCAGTGAGGGAGAGATAGAGGGAGTTGAAAGGAGAGAGGGGGAGGCAGAGGGAGATGGATGGAGAGAGAGAGAGAGAGAGAGAGAGAGAGAGAGAGAGAGAGAGAGAGAGAGAGAGAGAGAGAGAGAGAGAGAGAGAGGGAGAGAGGGAGACAGGGGCAGCTGTGACGCAGGACGTAGAGCCGGCGTCTAATGATTGCAAGGTCAGCAGATCGGTGTATATTTGTTATGTCACATTACACAAGTGTAACAGAGTCAAATTCTTAGGCTTCGGATCCTGACATTGCATTGCAGCACAAGACATAGGGCATAATAAATCAAGCATAATTCAAGATAAAAGTGTCAGTAGTACAGGACATAAAAGACCAAAAATAACAGGCATAGTACAAGATAAGGTGGCAATAGTGCAGGTAAGGCAAGACAGGTTACACCTAGCGGTGCCGCTAGTGATAATAGAGTTCACAGTGGTAAGGGCTTGAGCTTAGGGTTGCTGTATTCCATGTACAAGGGGTGAGCTAGGGGAAGATAGTCAATCGACTACATTAGGCTTGTTCAAGAGCCTGATCGCCTGGGGGAAGTAGTTTGTTAGTCTCTGAGTTTTGGCCCTGCGCCTCCAGAAGAGGCCTCGTCTTTTGGACGGCATCGGTTCAAACAGGCTGTGGTTGGGGTGGCTGGGGTCTAACAGACTATGGTTTGGGTGGCTGGGGTCTAACAGACTGTGGTTGGAGTGACTGGGGTCTAACAGACTGTGGTTGGGGGCGTCTAACAGACTGTGGTTGGAGTGGCTGGGGTCTAACAGACTGTGGTTGAGGGGGTTGGGGTCTAACAGGCTCTGGTTGGGGTGGCTGGGATCTAACAGACTGTGGTTGGGGTGGCTGGGTTCTAACAGGCTGTAGTTGGAGTGGCTGGGGTCTAACAGACTGTGGTTGGGGTGGCTGGGTTCTAACAGACTGTGGTTGGAGTGGCTGGGGTCTAACAGACTGTGGTTGGAGTGGCTGGGGTCTAACAGACTGTGGTTGGGGTGGCTGGGGTCTAACAGACTGTGGTTGGGGTGGCTCTGGGGCGCTGGGGTCTTTGATGATCCTCCAGGCTTTGCTGACACACCGTTTGTCGTACTAGGCAAGCATCTTTGCTGTCATGGATAACTCCTCTCTTTGAAACACTCCTACCATCGGCTGTTGCAATCGATCTCGGTCCAGACACCACAATTAAAATACTTCATTATTTGATCGGTTGAGATCATGGAATTCAAAGTGCGCCTGTTTCCTCTCTCGCTAATGTCCCGGTTCACCTGACAGTCATTGTAAAACACCTGTTGGACGTCACCATGGCAACATATTCATAAAAACTGAGTGATAAGCAGCTTGTTAAAAGCTCGTGAGAGACCTGGGAACATCTGGGCCGCTCTCTCTCTCCACCGCTGACCCTAAAATGGCGGTTCAATACGCGACAAAATCAGAGAAGCTCGTAAAGCGCCGTAGAGCCCGAGAGTGCTGGTGTTTAATGTCTGCCTTTATGAGGGAGGGTTTGTGGGACACGGCCCACACATTTTAATCACACACTCAACTGGAATCAATGGCAGGCAGCGCTCCCTATAAACAGCCTTTTAGGGATCGATAATGCGTCGGCTCCCGAGACGGCACGGAGTGTTTGAAAAACGCACATAGACACACGCACGCATGCACACGCACACACGCACACACACACACAGACATACGCCACGTTCACACGCGCACGTGCACGCACACACATACACGCGCGCACACACACACAGAGGCACAAAGACATACACACACACACACACACACACACATACACACACACAGGCCACACACACAGGCACAAAGACATACACACACACGCACACACACACACACACACACACACACACACACAGAGGCACAAAGACATACACACACATACACACACACACACAGACACAGACACACACACAAAGCGTTTTATATATCAGTGTGATTGGAATGGGCGGCATTGTTTTGTTTGGTTGTGTGTGTGTGTGTCTATGCAGGTGGCGGCTTCTGCAATCTTATATTGATCAGCCAGGGCAGTTGTAATGCAGTCAGTGTTGTTAGGGTGACATCTTAACTTATCTTAAAAGGTCTTAATCTCTTGGTGCCAATTGATGGAAAACGATCGGTGCTCTCGACTTAGAGAGATATCTAGTATTTGTGAAGAGACGGGTCAGTAGAGGTGGAGAATAGGTCAGAGTAAGTTAGAGTAAGGCCAGAGTATAGTTGGTCAGAATCAGGGAGCATTTCCCCCCTAATTCGGTTCGTTTGGGCATATGTGAACACAGCAATCACACTCTGATCCGGAGCAAATCAACCGGACCGAGTCCACCTGGACAAGGTGGTCTCTAACCTTAGAGTAGGTTAGAGTAGGTTAGAGTAGGATAGAGTAGGATAGAGTAGGTTAGAGTAGGTTAGAGTAGGTTAGAGTAGGTTAGAGTAGGATAGAGTAGGTTAGAGTAGGTTAGAGTAGGTTAGAGTAGGTTAGAGTAGGATAGAGTAGGATAGAGTAGGATAGAGTAGGATAGAGTAGGTTAGAGTAGGTTAGAGTAGGTTAGAGTAGGTTAGAGTAGGATAGAGTAGGATAGAGTAGGTTAGAGTAGGTTAGAGTAGGATAGAGTAGGATAGAGTAGGATAGAGTAGGTTAGAGTAGGTTAGAGTAGGTTAGAGTAGGATAGAGTAGGTTAGAGTAGGTTAGAGTAGGTTAGAGTAGGATAGAGTAGGTTAGAGTAGGTAAGAGTATGTTAGAGTAGGATAGAGTAGGTTAGAGTAGGTTAGAGTAAGTTAGAGTAGGATAGAGTAGGATAGAGTAGGTTAGAGTAGGATAGAGTAGGTTAGAGTAGGTTAGAGTAGGATAGAGTAGGTTAGAGTAGGATAGAGTAGGTTAGAGTAGGTTAGAGTAGGTTAGAGTAGGATAGAGTAGGTTAGAGTAGGTTAGAGTAGGATAGAGTAGGTTAGAGTGGGTTAGAGTAGGATAGAGTAGGATAGAGTAGGTTAGAGTAGGTTAGAGTAGGTTAGAGTAGGATAGAGTAGGTTAGAGTAGGTTAGAGTAGGTTAGAGTAGGTTAGAGTAGGATAGAGTAGGTTAGAGTAGGTTAGAGTGGGTTAGAGTAGGTTAGAGTAGGATAGAGTAGGATAGAGTAGGTTAGAGTAGGTTAGAGTAGGTTAGAGTAGGATAGAGTAGGATAGAGTAGGATAGAGTAGGTTAGAGTAGGATAGAGTAGGATAGAGTAGGATAGAGTAGGTTAGAGTAGGTTAGAGTAGGTTAGAGTAGGATAGAGTAGGTTAGAGTGGGTTAGAGTAGGTTAGAGTAGGATAGAGTAGGTTAGAGTAGGTTAGAGTAGGTTAGAGTAGGATAGAGTAGGTTAGAGTGGGTTAGAGTAGGTTAGAGTAGGTTAGAGTGGGTTAGAGTAGGTTAGAGTAGGTTAGAGTAGGTTAGAGTAGGATAGAGTAGGTTAGAGTAGGATAGAGTAGGATAGAGTAGGTTAGAGTATGTTAGAGTAGGATAGAGCATGTTAGAGTAGGTTAGAGTAGGTTAGAGTAGGTTAGAGTAGGTTAGAGTAGGATAGAGTAGGATAGAGTAGGTTAGAGTAGGTTAGAGTAGGATAGAGTAGGTTAGAGTAGGTTAGAGTAGGATAGAGTAGGTTAGAGTAGGTTAGAGTAGGATAGAGTAGGTTAGAGTAGGATAGAGTAGGATAGAGTAGGTTAGAGTGGGTTAGAGTAGGTTAGAGTAGGTTAGAGTAGGTTAGAGTAGGATAGAGTAGGTTAGAGTAGGATAGAGTAGGTTAGAGTAGGTTAGAGTGGGTTAGAGTAGGATAGAGTAGGTTAGAGTAGGTTAGAGTGGGTTAGAGTAGGATAGAGTAGGTTAGAGTAGGTTAGAGTAGGTTAGAGTAGGATAGAGTAGGTTAGAGTAGGTTAGAGTAGGTTAGAGTAGGATAGAGTAGGTTAGAGTAGGTTAGAGTAGGATAGAGTAGGTTAGAGTAGGATAGAGTAGGTTAGAGTAGGTTAGAGTGGGTTAGAGTAGGATAGAGTAGGTTAGAGTAGGTTAGAGTAGGATAGAGTAGGTTAGAGTAGGTTAGAGTAGGTTAGAGTAGGTTAGAGTAGGTTAGAGTAGGATAGAGTAGGATAGAGTAGGTTAGAGTAGGTTAGAGTAGGTTAGAGTAGGTTAGAGTAGGATAGAGTAGGTTAGAGTAGGTTAGAGTAGGTTAGAGTAGGATAGAGTAGGATAGAGTAGGTTAGAGTAGGATAGAGTAGGTTAGAGTAGGTTAGAGTAGGTTAGAGTAGGATAGAGTAGGTTAGAGTAGGTTAGAGTAGGTTAGAGTAGGATAGAGTAGGTTAGAGTAGGTTAGAGTAGGTTAGAGTAGGTTAGAGTAGGATAGAGTAGGTTAGAGTAGGTTAGAGTAGGTTAGAGTAGGATAGAGTAGGTTAGAGTAGGATAGAGTAGGATAGAGTAGGTTAGAGTAGGATAGAGTAGGTTAGAGTAGGTTAGAGTAGGTTAGAGTAGGATAGAGTAGGTTAGAGTAGGTTAGAGTAGGTTAGAGTAGGATAGAGTGGGTTAGAGTAGGATAGAGTAGGATAGAGTAGGTTAGAGTAGGTTAGAGTAGGATAGAGTAGGTTAGAGTAGGATAGAGTAGGTTAGAGTAGGATAGAGTAGGATAGAGTAGGATAGAGTAGGTTAGAGTAGGATAGAGTAGGTTAGAGTAGGATAGAGTAGGTTAGAGTAGGATAGAGTAGGTTAGAGTAGGTTAGAGTAGGATAGAGTAGGTTAGAGTAGGATAGAGTAGGTTAGAGTAGGATAGAGTAGGTTAGAGTAGGTTAGAGTAGGATAGAGTAGGTTAGAGTAGGTTAGAGTAGGTTAGAGTAGGATAGAGTAGGTTAGAGTAGGTTAGAGTAGGATAGAGTAGGTTAGAGTAGGATAGAGTAGGTTAGAGTAGGTTAGAGTAGGATAGAGTAGGTTAGAGTAGGTTAGAGTAGGATAGAGTCTATCCTACTCTAACCTACTCTAACTTCCTATTGTTATGACGTCTTCGTTGCGCCGAACTGTTGAGCAGAAATTGACTGGGTGATTATTATTTTATTTTTTTAAATGTTCGGGTGTTTCACTGACCATTTATAGGCAACTATGGGCGTTAAAAAGACAAGACAAGACGCTCATTCACGTGCGCAAAACTTTTATTTATAGCACTCCACACGATTTACTTTGTAGCTTAGAATTTTATTTCATTTTCTCTGTTCCTCCAATACAAAGCGTCTTCTGTAAAGCACAAAGTGCTATCAAAATGTCCATACATTGTGTGGTTAAAAACCATACGGCTACCCTGTGCCTAACATTTCCTTGCCTGGCTCACTGCCCACTCTTTTAACCAGACAGACACCAGTTCCAATCAGCTGGCGAGAGAATGGGCGTGGCAACCAACACAGGGCTGGGCACCCCTACAATGCAGATCAAACCACACCCATGAACCACGCCTTTCACCAAAATAACTATACACAAACAAAACAGAAATGCAAGCAAAGACAAAACCCAGGCCAAACTTCTAAATTCAAAAAACAAGGAAAATGGCTCCAACAGTGTGTGTGTTTGTGTATTGTTTGTGCGTGTTCGTCCGTGCTTGCGTTCTTGTGTGTGTGTCTGTTTGTGTGTGTATGTCAGTAAGTCTGGCGGGTGTGAGTGTATGCGTACGTGTAAGACTGTGTGTGTGTGTGTGTGTGTGTGTGTGTGTGTGTGTAAGCTTCTAAACTCCTAGACTCCTCCGCTGTGTTGTAGAATATTAATGTCCTCTGCACAGTCACGTCTGAATGGAGCACGAGGATTACTGAGGATTTGCGATGCAAACCACACAATTTATTTCCTCAAGCTCAGCTCTATCTGTCTCTATTACGCCTATGACTCTCTACGTGGCATTGAATTGTGTGTGTGTGTGTGTGTGCGTGTATGTGTGTGTGTGTGTGTGTGTGTGTGTGTGTGTGTGTGTGTGTGCGTGTGTGTGTGTGTGTGTGTGTGAGTGTGTGTGTGTGTGTGTGTGTATTTGTGTGTGTGCATGTCTTTGTGTGTGTGTGTGTGTGTGTGTGTGTGTGTGTGTGTGTTGCTGTTTAGCAACATTCCACTGTAAACTAAATAGAAAGTTATAGGATAGGAGAAGCACTTGTATGTTCCATGCTAAATTATATGCACGCAGTATGTTCTAGGAAGTTTTTATTGTTTTATTGCTTTTATTGTTTTATTGTTTTACTTGTTTGTAGGAAGTTTTCATTGTTTTATTGTTTTTTTACTTGTTGGTTGTTTTTGACGCGCTTCGTCTTGCACATCCAAGGACCTGTTTGTCTGTTCCTTTTGTTGTACTGTATGGGTGTGGCTGTTGGTACGGCCCCTTCCCCTCGTGGACCTCTAACACCAGGGACAGCGACGGAAACAAGTCACAGACTTTATCGCTCTATCCCTGACAATCACAAGTAGGATCATTGCTTGGCCTATGTATTGTATTTTTTTGTCAATAAATCAAATCAAATCAAATCAAAGTCTTTGTGTGTGTGTGTGTGTGTGTGTGTGTGTGTCTTTGTGTGCGTGTGTGTGTGTGTGTGTGTGTGTCCACAGCTCCAGAGCACATCGCCCTGTGGGAGGTTGGGTGGTGATGTTCCCTCCAGAAGAACACATGGTGGCAGGGAGAGAGAGGAGAGAGAGAGAGAGAGAGAGAGGAGAGAAAGGCCGCTGCCCAGGGCTTGGCTGGACGGACGTCTTCTGCAAAAAGAAAGAAACTGGGACAATACTTCTTTTCTCTACCCTCTTCTTTTTCTTTACCCAGATTCAGCTGCATTTGTTTTGGATAATTGCCTTTCACGTGCTATAATGTCCCACTGCATTCTCTGTATGTGTGTCTCAATTCTCCTCTATGCACTGAATGTACAGCACCGTGACCACAACAGTTATTTTTTTAAAGATTGATTGAAACACACCGTATGAACAGGAATAAATGTGATTAAAAATGGTCCATACATGTGTACATCTCTATTACTGTCTCTATTTAATATTAATAATAATAATGCTTTTTATTTGTAAAGCACTTTTCCTGCAAACGTTGCAGATCAAAGTGCTTTAATCATTATATAATCATCATTTCATTATTTAGTCATTTAAAGGCAATATTAAAAAGATGGGTTTTTAGTCTTGACTTGAAAATATTTGCTGAGGTTGCATCCCTAATGTAAACTGGCAGTGCAGGTAGCCTAGTGCAGGTACAAGTACAGTACTTGTACCTGTACCTGTACTTGTACTTGTACTTGTACCTGTACTTGTACCTGTACTTGTACCTACATACTGTACAACAAAAAGGTTGAATCTTGAAAGTTATTCTTTCTGAGTGGGGCAGTCCCAGTCATATTTTTCATTTTATTGGACCGATACAGTGAAGATAGACAGGAAAGTAAGGAGAGAGGTCATGTCAGCAGGCCATGGGCCAGACTCGAAGCCTTGCCGACATGGGCATATGTGTGCACTGTAGACCGCAGTACTAGATCACTGGACCACCCCAGACCAATCTAATCAAAAAATGCGACCCTCTGATTTTGAAATTGGAACAACGCGATTATGTTCAAAACGCACATTCAGCCATGGTCAGGGAAAGAGGAGGGTGTGGGTTTCACGTAAGCGTTACTTTGTTAGTGTCACATTGCGCCTACGGTTCTTTAATCCAAAACGATTTACAACAAATACATTTGACTAAGTAAGTGAATCATCTATCCACCAATCATAGCATGGGTGAATAAAATGAGAATGCAGCCTCACCAAATATCTTCTTTTGTACATGTGGTACACAGAGAAAACCAGCATCAGAAGGCCTGAGAGCTCTATTGGGCTGATATACTAGCAAAAGGTCTTTCAGGTATTGTGGTGCTGTGCCAGTGAGAGCTTTATTAAGAAGCAGAAGGATCTTGAAATCTATTCTGAACTTAACAGGAAGCCAGTGTAGAGTCTCTAACACTTCTGCATCAGCTTGCTGGAGAAAATGTGTAACTTTTGCAATATTCCGTAGATGATAAAAGGCATTTCTAGTGATAGATTTGATATGATTTGATTTTGTGGTTTTGGTCCAATGACAAGAATCTCAGTTTTGTCCTGATTTAGTCATAGAAAAGTGTTGGACATCCAAAGTTGTATATCTGAGACAATTCGCCAGCGAGCTGAGTGCATGTGAATTATCAGGCAATACTGATATGTACAGCTAAGTATCATCAGCATAACTATAAAAATGTACACCATGTTTTCTGATGATTCCACCTAATGGGATCATGTACAGGGAGAAGAGCAAGGGACCAAGAATAGACCCGTGAGGGACCCCACATGTGATGTCAACATTACCAGAAACAGAGTCTCCCAGGACAACAGAGAAATGTCTACCAGCTAGATAAGATTTAAACCACTGTAATAGTCCTGCGAGACCAACACAGTTTTCTAAACAATGTATTAGAATAGTGTGATCTTAACCACTAGTGCAAGCTGCCCACCGGGGACTGGGATCGAATCCCAGCTTGCCAGATCCGGATATGGCCGAGGCACACACAGGGAGCGGCATATTGGGCGGCCGCTCCCGAGGGCGGTATAGGAATAGTTCCGGACAAGGATCCGTCGCGCAACACCGCCCCCGGGGTGCCGGAATAACGGTGCTGGGCTCGAGGAGCCAGTCAGCTAGTCTGCCTGGCGGCCTCCTCTGGGACTGCCGGCCACGGGGTCGTGCGGCGGATCCTACGCAATAGGCAGGGGATAATTGGATGCTAGGTTGGGTTCAATTGGCTACCAAATTGGGTGAAAAAGGGATAAAATCTGAAAAACAAAATAAAAAAATAAAAAGAATAGTGTGATCTACTGTATCAAAAGCAGCACTCAAATCTAACAAGACAAGAACTGATACACCACCAGCATCTATGATAAGTCTAAGATCGTTTACAACATTTACTCATGTAAGTCTCAGTATTGTGGTTAGAACGAAAACCTGATTGAAACTTCTCAAGTATGTTTTTGCTAAGAAAATCAGTAAGTTGTCTGAAAATCACTTTCTCAAGGATTTTACTTAGAAATGGAAGGTTACATATTGAATTATCTTGCTTTCCTTTCTTAAGTAGTGGTTTTATAATGGCAGATTTTAGGGGTGGGAAAGATGCCAATTGACAGAAATATTCAATCCTTTTGAAATAACTAGATCTAGTGTGTGGCCTTTGTTATGATTAGGCTCTGTAATATGCTGAGTAAAATCTAGATAATAGATTAACGAAATCTCTATTTGGATTTATTATATATATGAAAATTTAAATCACCATCCAAGAGAGACCTATCATAGTCAGTTGATAATGACAGATAAATTATCAGAAAATTCTTGAAGAAATACTGGGGATGGTTTTGGTGGGCGATATATCACTACAATGAGAATAGGAGTATAATTTCTAAGTAATAAAGCTAGATGTTCAAAAGTGGAGAAATCTCCAAGAGTTATTTGTTTACAATTAAAACTGTCACTATATACACTTGTTAATCCACCTCCTTTCTTGTTTTGT
>NC_137674.1:71326995-71329495 GCF_963989245.1 Nansenia antarctica
CAGCACACTGCGTGCGGATGCCAGATGAACTTTGATAAGAGTTAATGAGAAAAGCGCTCGTTGTTCAGGAAGAGAAAGGAACCAGGCTTCACTTGGATAGCCTCCTCTCTTCTCACCACCAGACACAGAGAAAAGAAAGCAAAGGAACAGCCGCCCACCCCTGCTTAGGGTCTGACAGGGAGGAGGGTGGGGCGGTGGGGGTGGTGGGTGAGGGTGGGGGTGGGTGGTTAGGGGAGTAAAGCACCTCTACTATTCTCCATTTTGTGGTTGACTGACTCCTCTACCCACCAGGGACGTGTACAGACTTATTCCGCCAATATCATGTAATCCCACCCCCCCCCACACACACACACTCACACACTCACACACTCACACACTCACACACACACCTCAACCTCTCTGTTGACAGGTTGTCCATCACCCTCTGGCGTGAGCCCTTGTCTCCTCTCCTGAGAGTGGAGCTAATCTAGACAAGACCTCTGGAAGGTTAGTACTCACACACCACACACCACACCACACACACACACACACACACACACACCACACACCACACACACACACACCACACACACACACACACACCACACACCACACACACACACCACACACCACACACACACACAGACACACATACACCACACACCACACCACACACACACACACACACACCACACACCACACGCACCACACACCACACACAAACACACCACACCACACACACACCACACACCAAACCACACACCACACCACACACCACACACCACACACCACACATCACACATACACACACCACAGACCACCACCACACACCACACACACCACACACCACCACCACTACACTCCACACACCACAAACACCACACCACACACCACACACACACACACCCCACACCACACCACACCACACACACACACACACACACACACACACACACACACACACACACACCACAAACTCCTTTGCCCTAGGTACATTCGATCCATCGGATGAGAGGATTAGCTCGGCTTTAGGCCATGATAAACACAGCGATTGAGTCACTCCTGTTATGAAAATGTACCAAACCAATTCCTTCTTATTGGCGTCTCTCATAAGGTGCCAGGGTTCTGACGCACACAAAGCCGTGAAAAAAAAGCACATCACCCCCACCCTCATCAACCTCCACTGGCTTCCGGTCAAGTCCTGCATCTCCTACGAAATCCTCCTCACCTACAAGTCCCTCCATGCCCGCGCCCCCCAGTACTTATCCGACCTCCTCCGCCCACATGCCCCTCCTCGAAGTAACCTGCGGTCTTCAGACTCTGGCCTGCCAAGGCCTTCACCAAGGCCCCTAGTTCTGTTGTTGTTTTTGTTTGTCTGACTTTGTCTGACTGTTTTTGTTTTTTCCTGTCCCTTTATGAAGCGACCTTGGGTACCCTGAAAGGCGGTATATAAATTCAAGTTATTATTGTTATTGTTATTATTATTTGACCTGCCGTGTACTCTCATTCTAATTTTTTGTAAATATTTAGCAGCCCTAACGAGTAGATGAAATTGTTGCCAAGCTCAGATGCAAGCAGGCTCGTGTTAACTGTGGTCTAAATGACTGCAGGAATGGTGTGTGTGTGTGTGTGTGTGTGTGTGTGTGTGTGTGTGTGTGTGTGTGTGTGTGTGTGTGCGTGCGAGTGTGTGTGTGTGCGTGTGTGTGTGTGTGTGTGTGCGTCTGTGTGTGTGTGCTCGTGTGAGTGTCTGTGTGCGTGTGTGTGTGCGTGCGTGCGTGCGTGCGTGCATGTGTGTGTGTGTGTGTGTGTGCCTGTGTGTGTGTGCGTGTGTTAAGAGCTGATTTGTCAGATGGCGAGGCGTGGAGCCGGGCTTCGTCTCAGACATGCGGGAGATGCTAATGTAGTTCTTCAGACCTCTGATTAGAAGCATTTATCTGAAAGGAGAGCGAGAGAGGGAGGGAGGGAGGGAGGTAGGGAGGGAGGGATAGAAGAGAACTGAGGAAAAATAAGAAGGAGTTGGAGTGAGAGGATCGAAGGGGGAAAGAGAAGTAGAGGAGAGGGCAAGAAAAGAATGGATGAGAGAAGGCCGGTAGTCGTGGAGGGTCCTGCACCTTGGTTACCTGACGAGACAGGTGTCTGGAGGTGGGGAGGAGAGGGAGAGGAGAGGGGGAGGAGAGGGGGAGGAGAGGGAGAGGAGTGGGGGAGGAGAGGGAGAGGAGAGGGAGAGGAGAGGGAGAGGAGAGGGAGAGGAGAGGGGGAGGAGAGGGAGAGGAGAGGGGGAGGAGAGGGGGAGGAGAGGGGTAGGAGAGGGAGAGGAGAGGGAGAGGAGAGGGGGAGGAGAGAGAGGGACAAGGCAGAGGGGTAGAAAACGGGGCGAGGTCTTGGATGAACACAAAAAGAAAGAGATGAGAGGACCTCTGGGAAGGACGTCATCGTAATTGAAAACGACAGCTTCAATTAAAAATGTAATCATTCCGTCCGTTTTTCTAATTAAAAGGGAGACGACTGATAGTTTTAGTCT
>NC_137674.1:71331995-71334495 GCF_963989245.1 Nansenia antarctica
AATTTTCCTGCTTATTATATTAGTGGACCACGCTTCTCCCTGGCTGATCATCATCCTGTTCTTCTGCACAGAGATACAGGGAGGGGAGAGTGAGTGAGTGTGTGACAGAGAGAGAGAGAGAGAGAGAGAGAGAGAGAGAGAGAGTGAAAGAGAGAGAGAGGGAGAGAGAAAATGTGGGAGTGAGATGAGCATGCAGAATCAGATAATCACCTCTGTTCTCAGGATTAGTGGTATTGTGTGTGTGTGTGTGTGTGTGTGTGTGTGTGTGTGTGTGTGTGTGTGTGTGTGAGTGTGTGTGTGTGTGTGTGTGTGTGTGTGTGTGTACGTGCACGTGCATATGTACCTTATGCAGGTGTGAGTCACCACGTGTCGGGACCTATCCCTGACCGCTTCCAAAACCCGTCTCTTTCTTAACTGCGTCTAGCGGCCGCTAATTCTCTGCAAGTGGAAGCAATGACCGGATGAAATATCTATTCAATTTGTCTGGTTATTGTTTCTCCCTCCTCCCCCATAGTAGCGTGGGTCTCTGCCGTCTCCCCCACCCCCACCCCCCACCCCCTCCCCCTCTCTGATTTTGCCGTCAGGCTCCCTGGCCCGCTCAGGAGACGACCTGGTTAGAGTGTTATGGTGGCAGCCGTGGGAGGGGGGGTGGGGGGGGGTAGGGAGAACAACGCTCCGGCGCGTCTGTGAAGGAGGGAGGACAGGGCGGTGGAGAATGATGAATAGGGGGTGTTAGCGAGCGCTACTCATCCTGACGGGAGCTCTCCGCTCTCGGCCACGTTCGTCTCGTTACGCCGCCAGTCAGCCCTCGCCGCCGCCGACAAGGAGAGAAGGCGCTAACGCTGAGTTAGCTGGCTTTTTATTCTATCTACACCCCCCACCCCCCACCACCACCACCACCACCCCCCCCCCCCCCCCCCTCGCCCTGACATCATTTAATCTCCATCCTAACTCCTAGTCTATCCGGGGCGGAGAGACCAGGTTTTTCCGGAGAGTTCCGGGGAGAGCCTTGAGGTGATTCCTTTTTGGACGCTTAAAAATGGTCGGAAACCGGGTTTAAATCAGTTGAAATTAGTGTTGGCTTCTCGACGGCCACACGTCAAACCAATCAGACACTGGCTGGTTTTGTGTCTAAGAGCCACTTCTGAGCTTTTCTTCAATGTTGCAAAGCAGCCTATGACAACAACTCTCTGGAGAAAGAGTACTACTTGGTCGGAAAAGACAATGCACTTAACGAGCCCCCGTCTACGAGCCTCGAGGGATCTTGTAACGCAACATCCGCGTTGACATCGCGAGCATGTTCTCACATCGCTCCATCGAAGTTCGATCCGAGCCAGATCTAGCTAATCCAAAATCTCACGAGGAGACGTGTGAACAAGGTGATTTGGGGCGTATGTCTTACGTGAGACGACTCTTCGTCAGACGCAGGGCCTTAAATCACATGTTTGTCCAACGAGAGGCCCAGTTCTGGCTTGGCTGAGCCCTGCTTTCTTTTGTTCAGCATATCATCAAGTTTGGAAAAATTGGACTTGGACAGCCTGCGTGTCCTATATCCAGTGCCAATGCCTTCAGGGAAAGAGAGTTCTGTCCAAAACTGTGATCTCAACCCGTCCCACATGGTTTCATCTATCCTGTGTTCAAAGCCATCACACCCGTTAACAGAGTACATCTCAGAGGCTGGAACTCTTGTATTACAGAAACTTCCTAAATTGCATATCCTATCTTAACTGTTTGGTAACCATAGTAATTAGGATTAGGACCAAAAATCCATTACAGATCACAGTTCCTAAATCAATGTTTCTATCCTAACTTGAGATAGGAAAAGTGTATTAGGTACACAAGCTTCCTAACTTCACAAAATCTTAAATAAAGTAACCTAACTTTAGGATAACCGTTAGGCTGTCCTAACTGTCACTTTAATAGCTAACGTTAACTTGTCTAATCCTTAACTATGGCCGCTCTTCTATTGCATTTACGCAACCAAGGAAATGTCAACAAATGTCGAATGCTTCCGCTAGGCCAACTTCATATCCACTGGGAATGCCTGTAACAAACATTGTAAATTAAAGGCTGTAGGCCAGGCTATGCTGTAATATAACATAATGTGAAGGCTGCTAGGTAACAGACATAAACGTTGATAATCGATGTTGGATTTAATATTTAGGATGAGATAAGATAGGATGAAGTAAATAAGATTCCTAAAGTTAGTTAGGATTTGCTTCTGTAATACCAAATTGAGACAAATCATATTTTATACTTTCCTATCTCAACTTCGGACTTAAGATAGGAAGTTTCTGTAATACGGCCCCTGGAACACCAAGACTAGAGTCTGACCGTGCAGCACTCCTGGGGCCTCATTTATAAAAAAAAAAAGTACTTGAACGTCATCTTTGACTTGCACGTAAGCACATTCTAAACGGACGTAAGCATTATTTATAAAACGGGCTGCGCTTGTTTAAAATTGCATACGTCTGTCGTTCTATAAATACCAGTGACCACT
>NC_137674.1:71339495-71344529 GCF_963989245.1 Nansenia antarctica
GTGCGTGTGTGTGTGTGTACGTGTGAAAGCATGAATGTGTACATGTGAAAGCCTGTGCGTGTGTATCCATGCATATGTAGCGGGTACAAATATATGCTGCGCCTTTAAGACGAGCTCACATGAACGCGCAGGTGTGAACGCGCAGGTGTGCTTGAGAGAGGAGCAGTGAGTTGGAACGAGCAACGTGGACGGAGCGGTAGCGGTGTGGGCTCTTTGCAAGTATATAGTTTTGATAAGAAGATATTGCCGAGTGGTCATACAAAGTACGGGATACGTTGATTTGCGAGTGTTTTGTTTGGGAAGAGCAGGCCTGAACGTCGTCGGTATCGAGAGGTGAAGCGTGCGCCAGCTCACCCCTCCCCCACCCCGTGTGTGAACTGTGAGAGAAAGGAGCTACTCGTGGTTGGTGTTCATTGTCCTGTACAGAGGAGAAGCGTGCGCCAGTGAGGCGTGGGTTCAGCGAGGTTTCTCGGAGTTTGCCCTGCCAGCCATCAGACACCCTTGACGTGCGATCTCTGCTGGATGGGTAATCTCTGCACTACACCTTGCCATTAGCACTGGCCAACCACGCATACCGTGCGCGGACGAACAGAACTGTGAACTGAACGGACTAACGCTCGAACGCGCACAAACCCACACTGGGAGAAAAGGACTGCTCATTCAGACTGATGTTGTTAAATGTACTCTCTGTGAGACTGCTAGACTCTCTGTGAGACTGCTAGACTCTCTGTGTGACTGCTAGACTCTCTGTGTGACTGCTAGACTCTCTGTGAGACTGCTAGACTCTCTGTGAGACTGCTAGACTCTCTGTGTGACTGCTAATACATTACCATATTGAATTTATTGACCCAAATGTTAACCGTTTTGTGTTTGGATAATTTTCCATAAGCTCTGTGTTTATTTTTGAGTAAACATTTGAATGGAATAACAGCTGTAATTTCCCATTTCATTTACTTACCTGGGGGTAGGGGCGCCTCACCTGTTTAGCTAGACCTAGGTAAAGTAGGGGGTGGTGTCAGGTCAGTTCGGCACTTACCTCGCACACACTGCACACACTTTTCACGGCCACCTACTAAAGCCCACTTTACCCCGTCTAAGAGGTTGACGTTAACCCAAGCTACTAAACAGGAAACAACTTGCTCACTCACCTGAACATTGAGGCCATAGGTATTGGGTGTGGGGGACCTAGATCCTGTCCCACTCAGTCCTCCCCAGACTAAGTACTTTGTAACCCCTACAAGGCGGCGGTAATAATCCCGACCGTCACAATTGGCGTCACGAACAGGATAGAATAAGCAACCATTTTTAAGTGGAAGCCATGGCAGAATTAGAGGAACTTAAGAAGCAATTTGAGAGGATGATGGAGAGGTTCAATGACCAAGCTGAGGCCCTGATACAAGCTAGAAGCGAGCAAAGAGAAGCTCTGGCATTAGCTAAAGCAGTCATAGATCAGCAGAAAGAAAAGCCCCCTGCATCTATTGTGTATATCCCCAGAGACCGCAAGATTTCAGATTTCAGTGGTAAACAAGGTGATGTAGATATTGAAGAATGGATCACATCAATTAAATCTGCCCTTCAAATCATGAAGGTCCCTATAGAGGACCAAGCCGAGTTCATCAAGCAGCATCTTCAAAACGAAGCCAAACTCACAGTGGCAGACAAAGCTAAGGATGCAGAGACCATATTTGAAGCACTGCGTAAGACTTATGGTGACAAAGTCCCTTTAGGCACCCGGCTCAAAGAATTCTATGACCGCAAGCAGTTGGCAGGAGAGACCATACGTTCTTACGCCTATGACATTCAAGAAAAGCTAATGCGAATTTGTCGTAGAGATGCCAAGCGTGTCCCTGATTCAGACGGAATGCTGAAAGAACAGCTTGCTCTTGGGCTTCGAGATGATATCTTAAGAAGAGAGATTAAGAGGAGACTGAAGGAAAAGGAGAGTCTTACTTTTGCTGAGCTAATGCAAGACGCCATCTCATGGTCTGAGGAGGAAGAGGTTCAGGGGTCTGATAGTGCGCAAAGCAGTTCCCGTGCCAAAGGTGCCATTAATGCTACCAGGGCTACCGACGAACCTGCTTCGCAGTTGACAATGGAGATGTTGTATGAAGCAATACAAAAGTTAGCCATCCGTCAAGATGAACTGTTCCAGATGATGGGCCACAGTGGCACTGGCATGACACAAGGGAAAGGCGAGAGGGCAAGAAGCCCCCCTTTGAAAAACGAAGATGGGCAGTTCATCTGCTACACGTGCAATGAGCCAGGACATACCAGCAGACACTGTCCTCTGAACAGGGGAGCTATGGGCATAGCACGTCCTCCACTCAGAAGGGATGGGCCATCTGGGCCTGCAGGAAACGACCCCGGAGGGGCGATGCGCCAGAGTCCAGGTACCCCTGCAATTAGAAGTCACCTGGCAAGGCAGCCCTGTAACACTTCTCAAGCCTCAAGTGTAAGTGCCTTTGGAAACTGCTTGGTCGTTGAAGTGAAGATAGCAGGCGTGAAGACTGACTGCCTGTTGGACACAGGCTCAGAGGTGACCACAATCCGGGAATCTTACTTCAGAGAGTACTTTGGGAAGTCGGCGTTGTCCTCAGCCAACTGGGTCCAGCTCGCCGCTGCCAATGGCCTCGAAATTCCCGTCCTTGGATGCCTGGAGGCGGAGGTAGAGTGCATGGGGAAGACCGTTGGCAGGAAGTGTGTCTTTGTCCTTAAAGATGAAAGCCCAGATGTGGAAGAGATGAGAGGCCTCCCAGGTATCCTGGGAATGAATGTTCTAAGTGAACTGAAGGATCTTTTCGTTGCCACGGACGGCATGAAGAAGATGAATAAGTATCGGGAAACAGAGGCTAAGGTCCACAGGGTGCAAGCGAACATCAGAAAAGAGGCAGGGTCCCTCGGACAGAGTGACCGAATAGGATATGTTAAAGTGGCAGGCAGAGAGACAGTCATCATTCCCCCACTCAGCGAGCGCATCCTGGAGGGTTCGCCTCGACTACGGAGAGGGCTCGCCTCGCCTACGGAGAGGGTTCGCCTCGCCTACGGAGAGGGCTCGCCTCGCCTACGGAGAGGGCTCGCCTCGCCTACGGAGAGGGTTCGCCTCGCCTACGGAGAGGGTTCGCCTCGCCTACGGAGAGGGCTCGCCTCGACTACGGAGAGGGCTCGCCTCGCCTACGGAGAGGGCTCGCCTCGCCTACGGAGAGGGTTCGCCTCGCCTACGGAGAGGGCTCGCCTCGCCTACGGAGAGGGCTCGCCTCGCCTACGGAGAGGCACCCGTCCAGTAAGGACACCGACCCTGACATTGACACAGGCTGCCCTGACTTCATATGCATCCCTGCCACTACACACATGCCCCACACAAACACAGGCCTGGGTATTAGAGAAGTAGTTGAGGAGCTGGGAACTATGGGTGGGTCAGATGCAGGGAGTGAAAGTGAGAGTGTGGCTGAACCCAGACGGTCTCAAAGACAGACCAGGGGTAGAATTCCCTGTAGATTCAGGAGTGATTATGTTTTGAAATAATTTGTGCAATTGCAAATGTTTTATACTTACCTTCATGCATGTCCATGTTTTTAGGTATTGAGGAGTGAAAAGTGTTATGATGCCGTGTTTTATTGTTTTCAGCTCTTCTGAGGCATCCTTATGTACTGGTTGAAATGTTACCTGTGTTGTGAACCTACCTGTGGGTACTGTCGTATGGAGTGACATGTTGTATTTTTATTTCTTCTTTTACTGAGGTCGCATCGTCATTTGGATGTTGGATGGCATGGCAGGGTTTCGCAGGGGGGAATGTAGCGGGTACAAATATATGCTGCGCCTTTAAGACGAGCTCACATGAACGCGCAGGTGTGAACGCGCAGGTGTGCTTGAGAGAGGAGCAGTGAGTTGGAACGAGCAACGTGGACGGAGCGGTAGCGGTGTGGGCTCTTTGCAAGTATATAGTTTTGATAAGAAGATATTGCCGAGTGGTCATACAAAGTACGGGATACGTTGATTTGCGAGTGTTTTGTTTGGGAAGAGCAGGCCTGAACGTCGTCGGTATCGAGAGGTGAAGCGTGCGCCAGCTCACCCCTCCCCCACCCCGTGTGTGAACTGCGAGAGAAAGGAGCTACTCGTGGTTGGTGTTCATTGTCCTGTACAGAGGAGAAGCGTGCGCCAGTGAGGCGTGGGTTCAGCGAGGTTTCTCGGAGTTTGCCCTGCCAGCCATCAGACACCCTTGACGTGCGATCTCTGCTGGATGGGTAATCTCTGCACTACACCTTGCCATTAGCACTGGCCAACCACGCATACCGTGCGCGGACGAACAGAACTGTGAACTGAACGGACTAACGCTCGAACGCGCACAAACCCACACTGGGAGAAAAGGACTGCTCATTCAGACTGATGTTGTTAAATGTACTCTCTGTGAGACTGCTAGACTCTCTGTGAGACTGCTAGACTCTCTGTGTGACTGCTAGACTCTCTGTGTGACTGCTAGACTCTCTGTGAGACTGCTAGACTCTCTGTGAGACTGCTAGACTCTCTGTGTGACTGCTAATACATTACCATATTGAATTTATTGACCCAAATGTTAACCGTTTTGTGTTTGGATAATTTTCCATAAGCTCTGTGTTTATTTTTGAGTAAACATTTGAATGGAATAACAGCTGTAATTTCCCATTTCATTTACTTACCTGGGGGTAGGGGCGCCTCACCTGTTTAGCTAGACCTAGGTAAAGTAGGGGGTGGTGTCAGGTCAGTTCGGCACTTACCTCGCACACACTGCACACACTTTTCACGGCCACCTACTAAAGCCCACTTTACCCCGTCTAAGAGGTTGACGTTAACCCAAGCTACTAAACAGGAAACAACTTGCTCACTCACCTGAACATTGAGGCCATAGGTATTGGGTGTGGGGGACCTAGATCCTGTCCCACTCAGTCCTCCCCAGACTAAGTACTTTGTAACCCCTACAAGGCGGCGGTAATAATCCCGACCGTCACACATACATATGCGAAAGCGTGTGTGTGCGTGTGTACGTGTGAAAGCGTGTGT
>NC_137674.1:71347229-71352229 GCF_963989245.1 Nansenia antarctica
ACACACACACACACATACACACACACGCACACACACACACACAGACACACAGACAGGAGCGTTGTATACTCTAGCGTCTTTGTATACTCTACCTCTATGACTCCACCCACTGGCACAGGGGCATGGCAACACTGCACACACACACACACACACGCACGCACACACACACAAATGCACGCACATACACACGCACCCACACGCACGGACACAGACACAGACACAAACGCAAACACGCAAGCACACACGCACAGAAACACACTCACACACACACACACATACACACACACACACACACACACACACACGTATGCACGCGCACACATGCATGCACACACACAGAAACACACACACGCGCACACACACCGAAACACACACACACACGCGCACACACACAGAAACACACACACACACACACACACAGACATACACACACACACACGCAGGGGTCTCTCTGTGAGAGGATGTGTTCTTCAGAGTGGGCTCTCCCGTCACGGCCGAGGCTCTGATGGATGTAATGGGTCTCTCTCTCTCTCTCTCTCTCTCTCTATCGCAGCGCTGTGACGTAACCGTCAGGAGGGCTGTGCTCCCCCCTTTATACCACCCACCCACCCCTCTCTCTCTCTCTCTCTCTCTCACTCTCTCTCACTCCCTCTCTCTCTCTCTCTCTCTCTCTCAATCTCTCTCTCTCTCGCTCACTCGCTGTCTCCTTTTTTCTCCAGTATACACTGAGTGTATGTCTCTTTCTCCACCTCTCCTCTCCCCCTCCCACTATTTTCTTCTTTTTATATGTCGGAATGTCTTTCTCTCCACCCCTCCCCTCCCTCCCTCCCTCCCTCTCTCTGTCATGGTATTGTGTTTGGCCCATTGTTATGACAGCGATGGGAGTCGTAAAATGGTTGCAATTGCCTCAAGCCTTTGAAGCGTCTCAAAGCAACCTGCCACCATCGCTTCTGGGAGCCCAGTCACACACAGCTGACCTGGGGTCAGGTGACAGAGGAGGAGGCAGGGAGGGCAGACAGAACTGACCTGGGGTCAGGTGACAGAGGAGGAGCAGGGAGGGCAGACAGAACTGACCTGGGGTCAGGTGACAGAGGAGGAGGCAGGAGGGCAGACAGAACTGACTTGGGGTCAGGTGGCCAGAGGAGGCAGATAGGAGGGATTCAGGGAAGGCAGCTTGGAAGGTTCTGCTTGCCAAAACACACAGAAGAGCTTCACACAATTCCTCTGTTCCCAGAAGGAACAACACTGTCAGAATGTCACTCATCTCTCCCAGCACACCAGAGCTGTGATGACATCACCATCAGAGGTCACAGAATCTGCAAATCTCTGAGGAGAATTGAAACAACAAGTCTAGAAATACAGGTGTGGTGTGATTAAACCTGGAGATATGTTGTTTCTCAGTTTTACTGCATCTTCTCTTCTACCAGGTCATGCCATTAAGCTGGCTTTAGGCATGTTAGCGTACTTACACACGCAGACACACACACACACACACACATACACACCCACACGCATGCACACACACACACAGACACAGGCACGCATTCACACACACACACATACACACACACAGGCTTATTGAGGAGCAGCGGCCAATGGGAGAGCCCGGAGGCTGCCGGTGCATAGCCAAGCCGGGATTGAGGCTTTATAATAATCCTGTGGTTATGATTATGATTATGACTGATTTCCTGTGACCTTGGCGCTCCCCTGGCAACCTTTGTTCCTCTTGACAGACGCTCCGGCTGCCTGTTCCATATGACGCAACAACCAAGTATGTTTAGTTCTGGTCGGTGGTGAGGATGTCTATCGCGTGCTCTACCCCACTCCCCTCTGCAATGTCATTACGCCCTGTCATTGCTTAACGTCCTGATACCATGGCTAGGTTGTCTGGGTAATGTCCTATTTCATTCCAATAGGAGATGCCTGGGTAAACAAAAATTATAATGCAAAAGAAAACCCAAATGATTTGAAGGTTAGGCAGAACTAGGCATTAGTGGTTAACACTAGAACAGCCCATGAGGGGTCATTTGACCTGTGAGAATTTTTTTCTTAAATGTTAGATCTTTACACATTTCAGGACCCTCCTTTCATGACTTTTCCTAGATATGTGCGTTCTACCACCCAGTATCCTTACATTTTCAATTTAAATCAGGATAAGCTAATATAAAGCTATTTTGCCATTTTTCTGTGTAGGAGGCAGGCTAATAACATGGTCTTATAACGTGACGGATTCTTCCTTCCGTTCCGGATACAGGTCTTAGATAATAATAATAATAATAATAATAATAATAACTTTTATTTGTATAGCGCTTTTCCTGTAAACGTTGCAGCTCAAAGTGCTCCAATCCTTATATAATCATCATATTTAGTCATATTAATTAAGTTAATAGTTAATATTAATATTAGTTAATATTAAAAAGATGGGTTTTAGTCTTGACTTGAACATATTTGCTGACGTTGCATCCCTAATGTAAACTGGCCGTGCATTCCACAATTAGGGTGCATAAAATGAGAATGCAGCCTCACCAAATCTCTTCTTTTGTACAAAGATGATGGGTAGATGGGGCAGCATCCGCTCATAGACTCAGACTCTATATGTGCGTGGATCAAGGACTTCCTGACCGACCGCCCCCAGAGGGTGCGGGTGGGCCCCCACACCTCCACAGCCCTCAGCCTCAGCACTGGGTCCCCCCAGGGCTGCGTGCTAAGCCCCATCCTCTACAACCTCTACACCTACGACTTCACCCCCGTCCACCCCAGCAACTCCATTGTAAAGTTTGCAGACGACACCACCGTGGTGGGATGTATCTCGGGGGGGGACGAGGCGGCGTACAGGGATGAGGTAGAGCAACTGAGCAAGCTGTGCAAGGTTAACAACCTGCTGCTGAACAAGTCAAAGACCCAGGAAATCATCGTAGACTTCAGGAGGAAAAAGTCCGAGATCCAGCCCCTGCTCATCGACGGAGAGAGCGTGGAGAGAGTCTCAACCCTCCTGCGTGGAGAGAGTCTCAACCCTCCTGATTCACATGCGGGATGACCTGACCTGGAAGGACAACACAAAAGGCACCATCAAGAGGGCACAACAGCGGCTATACACCCTGAGATGCCTCAGGAAGGAACACAGCAAGCAGGAGATACTGGTGACCTTTTACCGCGGCGCAGTGGAGAGCATCCTCACCTACGGCATCTGTAACTGGTTCTCCAGCTGCACAACAGCGGAGAGAAATGCGCTACAGAGAGTCGTGAGAACAGCACAGAAGATCACCGGCGCCCCCCTCCCCTCTCTGGAAGAGCTGTACAACACACGCTGTCTCAGGAAGGCCTCCAAGATCTCCAGGGACCCGACCCACCCTGGGCACATACACTTTACCAGGCTGCCCTCGAAAAGGCGATTCAGGACCCTGGCCGCTAAGACAAACAGACTGAAGAACAGCTTCTACCACAGGGCCGTCCAGGCCCTGAACACAGCAAAGACCTAAGTTCTGGGCCCTGGACAGTCTGGACGGATTGTATGGCAGCTGCTGGACTGAAAAAATCAGGTGTAGTGCTGAGGCACAAACATGTACATTTCAAGCCTGCAAACTGTGACACTTTAAATAACGTGAAACAATACTATTGTGCAATATGACAACCCTAGTCGTCTATCTGTACAGTATAGTACAGTGGATTGTGTACATAGCCTTTATTTATGTAAACCAGCTCCTTCCCTTCTTGTGATTTTTTTAAGTACGTTTTTTTTTTTTTTTTTTTTTTTCCTTTCCTAACACCAGGGGAGCCACCCCTCCTACATTTCGTTGTTTGGTACCTGTACTGTAGCAATGACAATAAAGTCCATTCATTCATTCATTCATTCATGTTGATGCTCATAGACTCAGCATGTTGACGCTCATAGACTCAGCATGTTGACGCTCATAGACTCAGCATGTTGACGCTCATAGACTCAGTATGTTGACGCCGATGCAATTTTAGATGAGTCGGATCCAGATATGAATATGAATGATCATTAGTCTACAAGACATCCTCCAGGGGAGCTCTAGTAGAGTCTATACATCCTCCAGGGGAGCTCTAGTAGAGTCTAGACATCCTCCAGGGGAGCTCTAGTAGAGTCTAGACATCATCCAGGGGAGCTCTAGTAGAGGCTCACGTACAGCTGTTCTTACACTGATGATGTAATCTGTCATCAGTCATTTGACGTATGATGTAATAATGGTGCGTGGAGAGGATCTTGTTGTCTGTTTTTGATAGTCATGTAGGCCTACTGTATGCTCGGCCCAGTGTGTGCATCCCTCATCCTGATTCTGGGCTGAGTAATCTGCTCTGGGCGCCTAGCTTACTCTCGTGTCCTATAGCCTCTCTCATCCGTGTGTGTGTGTGTGTGTGTGTGTGTGTGAGTAGCCTTGGATGCAGATGTGCGAGTCCTGAGGCTGCATTTCTGCTGGTACTGTATCATTTAGTAGAAGGCAGTTTGAATTGAACGGAATGGAAACATTCTGCGGTGCTGGATATCCTGAGTGATGCAGAACACCACTGTTAAGACATAGGCTAGGGAGTCACTGAGGGGACAGGGAGGGGACAGGGAGGGGCTGTTTCTCTGTCCCCAAAAGATCCCTCTTCTGATGCCATGATCTCTAACACACAAGCTGTCAGGAGTGGACCCCTTTTCTCCCCTCCTGTGGACCCCTGTAGTTCTCTATAGGGTCTCCTGTGAAGGCTCCCATTGTGTGTGTCTCTGTGTGTGTGTCTGTGTCTGTGTCTGTGTGTGTGTGTGTGTGTGTGTGTGTGTGTGTGTGTGTGTGTGTGTGTGTGTGAGTGTGTGTGCGTGTGTGTGTGTGTGTGTGTGTGTGTGTGTGCGTGCATATGTGCATGTGTGTGTGTGTGTGTGTGTGTGTCCTGTGTATGCAGATGTGTGTCTTCCTCCTCCTCCTCCTCCTCCTCCTCCTCTGTTTACAGACCTCTCAACACAACAACAGTGCTCTTTTCCACCCCCATCCTCCTGCTGC
>NC_137674.1:71357229-71359729 GCF_963989245.1 Nansenia antarctica
TATCCCAGAATAGAGAGCGAGAGAAAAACTATAAAAACGTTTCCTGTGTAACATAATGCATTTTGGACAACATATTGTAATGTAAGTGTACTGCATGGCACTACACAAAGTAACCAGTTTACAGCACTGAACATTAGAGTATGCATAGAACACATAAATGTTTTACCTGTACATACTGGTGACGGATCTCCTTCACTCTGTCGCTGTTCCGTTCAACATTGTACAACTGTTTCATGCGCATTTCATTTCTCCTGAGTACTCTGTCAATTGTAGCGAATGAAACGGATTCAATATTCCCAAAGATATTGTCATCCTCTATAACAGCGCTTTGTATCTCTCTCAACCTTATGGCATTGTTTGCAATCACCATTGCACAAATGGCTTCCTCTTGTTGCGGAATAAAAAGGGGCCCTCTTCCACCTCTGCAAGGTTGTCTTGCAATCCTATGTGGTGCAGAGTAAAATTACAGTAATGTACATGAGATATACTGCTTTAAGTTAACCCATATTACTGTAGTGTACAATAGCAGTGCTTCCCACTTGTAAAATGCTGCAGTACAGTACCATACTGTAAATATGGCAAATCTTTACTGTAACACTACTTTACACTACAATACAGTAAATCTGTGCTGCAGTAAAGCTGTAAGTCTAAATGTAAAATGTAAAAAGGGTTAGGGTTAAGTTATTTTCCCACTGTAAGCTTCATGTATGACACAATGACAGTAGTGCAGTGCAGATTGTTTAGTGCTGAATTACTGTCCAATATACACACCTTTTCTCCCGACAAAATGTTTGAATAATTGTGAGGCCGTGATTGACAACATGGTCCACAATTGTAGCCCTAATTTCATCAGGAATCTGCCTATGTGCTTGGCCTCTTCTTCCTCTTCCCCTGTTTTGTCCCCTTCCCCTTCCTCCCCGCATCCTCGCCCCCCTTCCACGATGCTGACCTTCCATTTCTGTGTCACAGTATTGTCAAAATGGTACACACTATGTCTTGCTCGGTTCATATATGATTGAGGGTTCATGGGATTCAGCTCTGAGTGACTGTGGAGAAGTGGCTTATCATTGGTTACAATTAATGCTTCACACACTCCTCCTCATCAGTGAAAGCTGAGGTTCACCCGAGAGAAATTGTTCAATTTGGGAGACATTTTCAGGAAATAATTATAAAGAAATGTATAAAATTAGCTTGACAGATTTTGACAACTAGTTCAAAATGTTTGTATGTAAAGACTCAAGCAATGAAATGAGGACTATTAGTTTTATAGGGAGTGACTATTCAGCATTCATAAGTATAGTTCATTTTGACTGACATGACATAAGCAAATTATAATGTTATAAAACAGCAGAGAATTGTATGAAAGCAATTGATGCATGTCCAAAAGCATTTGCAATTTGTTGGAAGGAATGAGAACTACTATGATGTGCACAAATGACAGTTTAATTCTGATCAGAGAAATGCACCAAAGCAATTGAGAAAAACTGTAAGCCAGACCTAACCAGACCTAACCAGACCTAACCGTAAACCTGCTCGCTACCAGCTTTGTTCTGAAGGATTGGTTGCATAGCAACCAAGCAGCGAATTATTTGAGCCACATTCATGGAACGGAACTCGAGCCAGGATTTGATTTAATCGCCCTTCTAGGAATACCCCCCTGGTGACTAGAGGGTGGCCTGCATCCTATATCTAAGGTGCCTACCACTGCCGTTGTGCCCTCGAGCAAGGGGCTTAACCCCTCACTGCTCCAGGGGAGCCAGTGATAGATGACCATGTGCCCTGTGCCTCCAGCGTTGTTCTCCCTGGGAGAGTGTGTGTTCACAAAATACCACATTCCAAACAAATTGTTGTTGTTGTTGGTGGTGTTGTTGTTGTTGTTCCTACCTGGGGGGTATTCCATCAACTTCATTAGATGAAAATCCACGCTTATTTTTGATAAATCAAAAATGACAGTGTAGTTGTTGTTGTTGTTGTTCTTTCCTGACAGTGTTGTTGTTGTTGTTGTTGTTGTTGTTGTTGTTGTTGTTCCTACCTGGGGGGTATTCCATCAACGTTGCTAAAGGAAAATCCAGGCTTATTTTTGACAATTCTCTAAAGAGATTTAACAGAATAAGCCTGGATTTGACTTTAGCGACGTTGTTGGAATACCCCCTCTGACAGTGTTGTTGTTGTTGTTGTTGTTCCTACCTGACAGTGTTGTTGTTGTTGTTGTTGTTGTTGTTGTTGTTGTTTCCTGACAGTGTTGTTGTTGTTGTTGTTCCTACCTGACAGTGTTGTTGTTGTTGTTGTTCCTACCTGACAGTGTTGTTGTTGTTGTTGTTGTTGTTCCTACCTGACAGTGTTGTTGTTGTTGTTGTTCCTACCTGACAGTGTTGTTGTTGTTGTTGTTCCTACCTGACAGTGTTGTTGTTGTTGTTGTTCCTACCTGACAGTGTTGTTGTTGTTGTTGTTGTTGTTTCCTGACAGTGTTGTTGTTGTTGTTCCTACCTGACAGTGTTGT
>NC_137674.1:71362229-71367229 GCF_963989245.1 Nansenia antarctica
TGTGTGATTCTCAGCAACGTTGAAACGTGTTTCAAAAGAAAAGTCAGAACATTTTGATTGGTTGCCGACATGCGGACATATAGACACACATACAACATGCCTGGGGGATCGGACAGATGGCACAGCGACACACTCAGACACACCTGACATGACTGACACACTCAGACACACCTGACATGACTGACACACTCTGACACACAGGCGCCAGTGAGGCATGACGACACGTTAGAAACCTCACTTATTCAGGCAACTGAAGAGTGAAGACACGTTACGTTTTTACATTTCAAATAGCCTAGCTCTGGACGTTAAACCCTGTATAGCCTAGCCAAGAGACACCTGAAACATCGCATCAGGGTTCGAAATAGCCTCCCTCCCTCTCTCTCTCTCTCTCTCTCTCTCTCCGTCTCTCCCTCTCTCCCTCCCTCTCTCTCTATCTGTCCCACTCTGGGGCCGGGCTCCTGAGCGACCCTGACAGCGCTAGCTGGGTTCTAGTCATCATTTTTTTCCCCTCTGGCTCCAGGGCTGTCACAGGGACTCTCCTGGCCGCCATGCCCCCAGCTGTGGTGATGAAAGATGGAGGGCAGGGGCGGCAGGGGGGGGGGGGGGGGGGGTCAGAGTCCCAGTGTTTAAGGCCCCAGATGCTGCTGTCTGCTCCAGCATCCCCAGTGCGCTCCAGTGCACCGGTACAAAGGCACGCGGTGGTGTGGTGTGAGGCTCAGGTGCTCTGTCTCTATAAACCCCCCCCCCCGAACCCTGGGACAGGACAGGAAGTGCAGCAGCAGCAGCAGCGCAGGGACGCATGTGTGCAGAAGCAAGGGGTGTGTACTGAATCAGATCACGGTACTTCGCTTTGATCGGGATCTTAATTTTCTTGTTCTCTTTCTCTTTTTTTTCTTCTGCTCGCGTTAGACGAAACGCAACAGATGTTTTCCGTGAGTCGGTTCATTAATAGGGGTGGAGGTGTGTTGGGAGTCTGTTCACACACCTGGGCGTTTTCTTTTTGAGTGAGTGGCGTTCGGGGGGGAGGGAGGGAGGGAGGGAGGGAGCTTCGCCATCCGGCCCCAGATGTGTCCTTTCAGTTTTTTAGACAGAACGACAGAAAAAAACAAGAGGCGGTGGCCCCTCTCTGCCTTTTAATCAAAATCTGTTCTGCAATCACTTCCACCCCCCGGAAGAACCTCCGTCCACTCTGTTCCGTGACTGTGTCGCTGTTTTCCTGCTGGCTGCCATTACACTGGTCATTACTGTCCTGTTCATTTCCCCTCTCAGTGGAGAGAGGGAGGAGGGGAGGGAGGAGGAGGAGGAGGGACTGAACACACAGGCACACTGGGCATCTGGTAGTGGGTATTTTCAGTCTGCTCTCTCTCTCTCTCTCTCTCTGCGCTCCATTCCTCTAATGTTCTGTCATCTGTTTTCATTACTGGGGGGGGGGTTGTGTAGGGGATGGAGAGAGGGGGGGGGGGGGGGGGGTTGGGTAATAATAGACCAGACCCATCTGTCACAACCTCAGAGGGGTTTGGGGGTGGGGTAGGGGGGGGGGGGGGGGCAGAGGGACACGGGGGCATGAACCGTAGCTGCCGGCAGCGTTGGTGCGGCCGACCCCCCGGTCCATCCACTGGGGGGGGGGGGGGGGGGGGGGGGGCAGAGCTCAGAGGCCTGGCAGGGGGGCAGGGAGGTGGAGCTGGGTTGGGTTGGGTTGGGGGGGGGGGGGTGGTGGGTTGGGTATGTAGAGTGTTTTACTGTCTGAGGTTGGTCGCTCGCGGGACAAGAGAGCGTAAAAGCCTTTAAACCTCCCGTTTAACGAGGTGCCACATAGCACCGGGGTCCCATTTCCACCGGGTGATACCGGGTGATTAATAAGGTGCGGACAGGCGCTTAGAGAGCCAACCAGGTGAGGAGGGGCGGGGAGGGAGGGGGGGGGGACCCTGACTGGGCGTGTGTGGGACCCAGACCAAGGGCAGGCATACTGGGGCTACTGTCCGCCCATCCACGGCCAATACCCTCCCCCCCCCTCCTTCCACGGGGGGCTTAGGGATTAAGGCCTCGGGGTTCTAGGGTTAGTCCTGGGGGGTTTAGCGGTAAGACCCAATGATGGAACGGGCTCCCTCGTCTCCTCTACCCCCATGTCTGTCTCGGGCCTCTGAACGGACCCGGTCGATAGGTCACCTGAACTCTGTGAGTTCAGTAAGTTAAACCAACGGTATAACAGGAACCTCGAACCTTCAAACAGTCGATAATAATCATTCCTTTGGACGACGCGGTATTAGCATTCACACCACCGCCACCATCGCTTCCGCGTCGGTAGAACTTGCTAGACTGTTTTCTTCTTTTCCTCTTTTCAGTTTCTGTGTGTGTGTGTGTGAGGGGTGCTTTACAGTGTCCCTCCAGCCTACAGGGCTGCCTGAGGGCTGTAATGGCTGGTAAAAGGTCAGGCCTGTCTGTGTAGTCGGGGCTGGAGATGCAGCAAGGCTTCAGCAGTGGCGGAGAGGGAGAAGGTCAGAGGCAGACGGATATGAAGCGTCTACACTGGTGAATAACGCAGCGGCTTTTGTACCCTACTGTTACAAAGGCAGGTGGGGGGGGGGAGGGGATGGAATAGAGGTAGATAGAGGGAGGGAGGGAGAGAGAGGTAAGAGGAGGAGGAGATGGCGATGGCGATGGTGATGCCGGTGCTTTGGCGGCGATGATCTGCGGTGCGTGAGATAAGGTCACGGCACGATGGTGTGACACTGTGGGGGGCTTGGGGGGGGGGGGCGATGACTGACCACGGTCACGCAGCTGTGGATAATATACTCGGGCTCTCTGTTATGGCTGAGCGTGTGTGCGTGCGTGTGTGTGTGTGCGGGCGCGCACCTGTGCGCGCGTATGTGTGTGTGTGCCGTGCGTGTGTGTGTGTGTGTGTGTGTGTTTGGAGGCAGGGTCTTGGGGCCAGGGGGTATCTCTCTGTATTCTCTCTGTGGTGTCTGTGGTGGGGGGTACATTACCAGGCCTCTGCCCCCTCAGGCTTATCACTGTGTGTGTGTGTGTGTGTGTGTGTGTGTGTGTGTGTGTGTGTGTGCATGTGTGCCTTAATGGAGTCATCCTTACCCTCCGACTGCTCCTCCTCAGCCTGCCTGCCACCGTACCCAGGGAGAGGGGGAAGAGATGGGGAGGGGACGGGCGGGCGGGGCTATAGAGAGAGTGAGAAGGAGGAGAGGGAGGTAAGGGAGATGGGACAAGGTGAGGGAGAGAAGAGGAGAAGGAGGAGAGCGAGAAACGAGAGGACGATTCGAGAAAACGAGGGAAAGAAGAAGGGGAGAGAAGACAAAGGAGAGAGAAGAGAAAGAGAGAGAGACGGAGGGCGGGAGACGGCGATGGGGAGGGATGGAACTAGGGCTGTTACGATTATTCGACGTCATCGACGTCATCGATTACGTCAATACGTCGGTTGCCGTAAAATGCGTCGGTTAGTCGTAAAAAACAACATGGCTGCGACCAGTGCAAACACGGAGGCAGAGCTGGCCTACTCGAGCTGGCGGCTAAAAGACTTCGCCCACGATCGTCCAAAGTATGGGAGTACTTTACAAAAAAAGAAACCAATGGCAATGTGGTGGTCTGTAAACTGTGCAAAAATGAATTGGCCTATCACAGCAGTACGACTGCAATGAACGAGCACCTCAAGCGAAAGCATCCTGGAGCGCTTTGTGAAGACAGCCGCAAGCTAGCACCGTAAGTCAGCGTTGTATCTCTGTTCACTTTTCCGGCCGTGTATCAGTGAAAAATGGATAGCTACTAGCTGGCTAGCTACGGTAGCCTTACTAGCCTATTGTTATTGTGGTGCTCGCACCTACTGTACGTTATCTAGCTCGTAGCTCGCATGCTACGTTAGCATCAATTTAGCTAATCATAACATAGCAGCGAGAGTAACGTTAGCTATGTAGCTGGCTAGCTACGGTAGCCTTACTAGCCTATTGTTATTGTGGTGCTCGCACCTACTGTACGTTATCTAGCTCGTAGCTCGCATGCTACGTTAGCATCAATTTAGCTATTCATAACATAGCAGCGAGAGTAAAGTTAGCTAGCCATGTAGCTACTAGCTAGCTATGTGTTGTGGTGATGGACAGACTTCTAAATGGCCATGTTGGCTAAACATAGCAGTGAGGTGGACATTAAGGGGCCTACACATGATAAGAAATGTGTGCTTTTTTTATTTTCAGGAAGCAAAGCAGTGTGGAAAACTCTTTCCACAAAAAGAGCACAACTCCATGCACACCCCAGATGGCTGCTCAGCTTTCTAACAGCATCTTACAGATGATCGTCAAGGACATGAGACCTGTTGCTATTGTGGAGGGTCAAGGCTTTCGTGAGATGATCAACACATTTGAAGTTAACTTTTATATTTTATAATATTATATTTTATGTTGAGATTGTTATTGTTAAAGATTGTTACTGAGAGTATACGGTATTCCGGTTAGAATGTCACTTTTTTACAGAATTTACTGCATTCCTTGCACTTTTCCTTTTACTTGAAGTTAACTTTTATATTTTATAATATAATATTTTATGTTGGACTGTAAGAAAGAGAGGATCTTTTTTGTTGTGTGGAATATTGCCCTGCAGTGCAAGAATAATTGAATAAAATACTGAAATGTTGATAAGAGAAGTTTTTGACATTTATTTGGGGAAAATTAAGTGATACATTAATCGAACAGCAAAAAAATAATCGTTAGACTAACCGTTAAATTAGTCGTTAGAATAACCGACTAATCGACAAAATAATCGTTAGATTAATCGTTAGAAAAATAGTCGTTTGGGACAGCCCTAGATGGAACGGATGGGGACTGCAGAGAGAGAGAGAGAGAGACGGAACGGGACAGAGACAGAAACATAGGGGGAGAGTAAAGATGAGTTAAAAAACCTGAAGAAGCGATACGGAGAGAAAGATATAAGGGACAGAAATGTTAGGTGAAGGAAGCGAGGGAGGGAGGGAAAGACGGAGGAGGAGGAAGAGAGAGAGAGAG
>NC_137674.1:71372229-71377229 GCF_963989245.1 Nansenia antarctica
AGGAGTCTAGGGTGGGGGCGTTGCGAATCGCTATGGGGAGAGAGTTCCAGAGGGTGGGGGCTGCCACACTGAAGGCTCTGTCCCCAAATGTCGTGTGACAGTGTGTCCAAACTTTTGACTGCTACTGTATCTCTGGCTTTACATCCACCAGGACAGCAGTGACACAGGGGGGGGGGGGGGGCTGAAAGAAACATGATTTTTTTTATTCAACCTTTGTCATTGCACAAGGAACAAGGAAATGTATCTTTTGCTCTAGGCGCAGGGTCATGCATAGTCAGCGCCCCTGGAGCAGTTAGGGGTTAAGTGCCTTGCTCAAGGGCACAAGGGTGGTGGTAGGCACCTTAGATAGGATGCCAGCAGCCCTCCAGTCACCAGCTCACACGCAGATCCCTCTTGAGGCGGGGGATTGAACCAACAACCTTCCGATTGTTAGCCGGCCTCTCTGTCCCCTTTAATGTGATTGTTGGAGAACACGACAAACCACACGCACGTCCCTGACGACCTTTCAACTTTGTGCATCGAAACTCCTGTTTGAATGTGGACAATGACGTGACTCTCAGCGTCCTGCTCCTCCTGTACTGTAGCAGAGAGCCACACCAGGACAGTGTCCCCTGCCACCCCCGCTGTCACTCCTCACCTTATCGCTCTCTAATGCGGCAAATTAGCGCTAACCATCCTAATGTGTCCTTTTCATCTCTGGAATTTCCAATTACCGTTCCTGCCCCGATCCTCGGAGGCTAATGAATGGGCGCCGGGCTTAAGCTCAGCTTCCTCCTGTGGAGACACACACACACACATGCACACACGCACACACGCACGCACACTTACACACACACACACACACACACACACACAGACATACACATACGCACACACACATAAACACACACACACACACATACACCCACACATACACACACACATACACCCACACATACACCCACACATGCAAACACACACACACACACACACACACACATACACATGCACACACACACACACACATACACACACACATACACCCACACATACACACACACACACACAATCCTGCCTCAGGAGGATGAAGTTTGATGCTCTGGATGGCCTCTGTTGGTGAGGAGTCTTTCGTGTTTGTGTGTGTGGGGGAGTGTGTGTGTGTGTGTGTGTGTGTGTTGTATGATGTTGAGTGAATGTGGCGAGGGACAGTGAAAAAGAGATATGAGAAGTGTGTGTGTGTGTGTGTGTGTGTCTGTGTGTGTGTGTGTGTAGACGGGAGCGCTAGGGCTGAGAATGTGTTTAATCAGTGCTGTTTGGGATCACCGTACTCACCCTTGGTGAATGGTCACAAGCTGTGAATGGAGACAAAAGGAGACGGTGGATCAGTGATAGAGGTATTGGGTGGTGGAGAACATGATTGGTCATCATTGTTCATTGTAAATGTTTTGATATTTTTCTGCTAGTGTGGGTGTGTGTGTGCCCACTCTCAAGGCCACCCAGAGAGAGACAGACACTCACAAAACACTTTATTAGGAACACTATACCAATACTGGGTAAGGCCACCCTTTGCTCTCAAAACAGCCTCAAATATTCGTGACATTTATTCCACAAGATGTTGGAAACATTCCTTTGAGGTTCTAGTCCATGTTGACATGATTGCATCATGCAATTCCTGCAGATCTTTCAGGTGCACTTGACAGGTCTCAAGCTGTGAATCTCCCGTTCTAACAAATCCCATAGGCTGTGGCATTCAAGGCATGATTGGTTGGTATTAACAAGCCCAAAGTGTGCCAAGAAAACATTCCCCACACCATTACACCACCTGAATGAATGAGAAGGTATACAGGTCTTCCTAATAAAGTGTTGGGTGAGTGTATAAAGTGGCTGTTAGAGCACAGGAAGCAGTCAGAGGATTGTATGTAAGGACTTGTGTTTCCCTTTCCCAAAGAGACAGAGGGGCGTTTTTCTGAGATGACTCTGGTGAAAGCCTGTAATCTCTTCACTAGCTGAGGGAACTGACCTCCGAGGACCCCAGAAGCTCTCTTTCTATCTCCACCTGCCGTAGAGGTTGACAGAAACACACTCAAACAACAATGTCCAACTCTGCTCCACTCTGCTCTGCCGTTTTAGCAAATAGCAGGTTATCTGCTCTCCTCTTTTCTCCTTTCCCTGTCACTTCAGCTGCAATCGAGGAAAAACAACATTGGGCTTTCTGGTCGTTTGTTTTTTCAAAGTCAGAGCAAAGTTAGAGCAACGTTAGAGCAAAGTTAGAGCAAAGCTAGAGCAAAGTTAGAGGCAAGTTAGAGCAAAGTCAGAGCAAAGTTAGAGGAAAGTTAGCCCCAGCGACGTTAGCCCCTGCTGGAGGCTCTCTGTGCAGATGGTCTCCAGTGAAGCGCTTTATCCAAACTCTCCTCCTATCTGCTGCCGGAGATAACACCACAATGTGACCAATGAGAAGAGGAGCCTCTGAGTCTGACACACACACACACACGCATGACCGCACACACACACACACACACACACACACACACGCATGGGCACACATACGCACACACACACACACACACACACAGACGGGCACGGGCACGGGCCCGCACGCAGACATACACACACTCACACACAGACACATACACACACGCACACACACACACATACACACACACCACACACCTACAAACTTATACGCATGCCCACGCGCACACACACGCGCACACACACACACCCACACACGCACCCACACACACACACACACATACACAGATACACACACACACACACACAAGTACGTACGCAACCACAAGCACACACACACACACACACATAAGTTACTGTACTGACACGTATTTTCAGATGTACACCCTCTCTGTTTGAGGTAAAACACCCTCTTCTGCCTTCCTCCCATCCTCCCCTGTCACACAACCAGATTAGCACAATCTATCATCTAATCGGATTACCTGCCGGGTTTCCTCTGTGAAAAAGACAGGGATAATATTCATCTATTCATCTATTCTCCTGCCAGAAGCCTAAGTGAGTAATTATAATAAGAGCCTTTGGTTTCTAATCATGGTAAACACCGGTAACTGTGGGTTGATTTCAAAGGCAGATTATGCTAATCTGTTGTTCAAACATGCCAGAGTTGATGGTGAGGTTGTTCTCTCAGAAGCACTCTGTCACAAAGACACTTTGTGTCTGCACAGCTGGCCCTGAGATCTCCTCTCCTCTCCTCTCCTCTCCTCTCCTCTCCTCTCCTCTCCTCTCCTCTCCTCTCCTCTCCTCTCCTCTCCTCTCCTCCAATCCCCTCCCCTCCCCATCCCCTCTCCTCTCCTCTCTACACTCCTCACCTAACCTCCCCTCCCCATCCCTCTGCTCTCCTCTCCTTTCCTCTCCTCTCCTTTTCCTCCCATGTCTTCTTTTTCCACTCTCAAAATTCCTATTGTTGATCCTATTCTCAAAACAAATACAGTGTAGTTAACAAATGAACAAGTGACCCCCCCCACAGACACACACACACACACACACACACACTCTCACACACACACACACACACACACACACACACACACTCACACTCACACTCACACTCACACTCACACTCACACTCACACTCACACTCACACTCTCACACACACACACACACACACACACACACACACACACACACACACACACACACATACACACACACACACACACAGGTGGAACAGGGCATGCTGACACCAGACAGAGAGTGTGTGTTTGTCACTGTCGCTGCTGCATCATGATAGCAGTGGGAGACTCATTACCCTCTCATGAGTCATCCCTCTCTCCCTCTCTCCACTGTATCTCTCACTCCATGGGTGCGTTCGTAAAATACGCTCTGGAAATCTAAGTGCTCTGGTTTCAACGTCATAGACGCTCTGAAATCAGTTCATATATACGAACGATCAGATAAAAGTCTTTACAAGCTAACTGTAAACATGGCGGACACCAACGATAACGTTACCGTCGTTTCGCTGGCGGCCAATAATCAGTCCTAAAAAGTGATTTCTGTTGCTAACGTAGATACTTGTTAACTAACGTTGCCTTTTTCATCTTTTGAAAATTCATTCAAATGAACGTTAATTCCTCCCATGTATAAACACGATTATTACCTGTTTTGTGACACGTAGATGCATCTTGAATATTACTCTCTAGAGTACCAATCAGACCGCAAGCAGAACATTTTGCAACGACTCGCTTTACATTGTTGTAGTTTTATATCAAATATGCTGAGAATTGAAGTATGTATCTCTACATTCTGGGAAATCGTAGCTAACAATTCAGTCTGCCTGGGGACGGTGCCAATGACTTGTTGAGCAATAACTCTCTGTGTCGCACTTACTAAAGTCTAGCGTTTCCTGTCACCACATTTGTTTGCCAAGATTAGTGATCTCATAAAGGGTGTCGACTTTGTATATAAGGTGTGTGCTCAGAGAAGGAGGGGGCTCTGGATTTTGCAAACTCTAGACTGCTCTCATGTAACTTCAAGCTAAGGTGATCAATCTCCTTGTGTTCAATATGTAATATCAATAGAGAAGAAACCAACATGTTTAGATTGGAGCGTCCAGATGCTCAGACAGACCGTCTTTCCAGTCAGAGCGGCCCAGTGTGTCTCTAGGGGCTCGGAATGTTCCAACGGGGACACTCTGAGCTCTCTGAGTTTCCGACCGACCAGAGAGCACCCCGGGTGCACTCCGGCGCTCTCTGAGCGTATTTACGAACGCACCCCTGTATCTCCCTCTCCCCCTCTTTCTTTCTCCTTGTCCCTCCTTTCTCTCCTCTACTGATGCCCTTGAGCAGTTGTCTGACAGTTAGGGATCTGATGAGGTGGTGCTGACGGCCTGCACTCTGACGCCATGTGACATCAAGCACAAATACACACAAATACACACTAATACACACTAATACACAAACATACACACTGATACACACTAATACACACAAATACACTAATACGCTAATGAGGGAGAGAGGAGAGGAGACTGGCCATGAGGGATGATGTC
>NC_137674.1:71384729-71392229 GCF_963989245.1 Nansenia antarctica
CCTCTTCCCCTCTACGGACTTATATCACAATGTGCTTTCTCCCTATTCCTGTTCTTCTGACACTCAGGAGGACACCTAGATGCTACATCCCCCCTCACAACCCTTCCAATCTCATCTACCCACCTTCTTCTACTGACCATGACTTTATCGTCGCAGGCGGTCTCTGGAATTGCCAGTCGGCGGTCCGGAAAGCTGACGCTATCTCAGCTTATGCATCTCTTATGGCCCTCAATTTCCTTGCTCTCACTGAAACCTGGATCACACTAGAAAACACAGCTACACCAGCAGCCCTCTCTGGCGCCTACTCCTTTTCTCATTCCGCTAGACCCTCTGGTCGAGGGGGAGGCACAGGACTCCTCATCTCGCCCAAGTGGTCACATACTGTCCTTCCCCTGGCACACCTGTCTATATCCTCCTTTGAATTTCATGCTGCTTTTGTCTCCTCCCCGGTCAAACTCCACATTGTTGTCACGTGAAAAAATACTATTGTGCAATATGACAACCCTAGTTGACTATCTGTACAGTATAGTACAGTGGATTGTGTACATAGCCTTTATTTATGTAAACCAGCTCCTTACCTTCTTGTGATTTTTTTTTCTAAAAGTGATTTTTTTTTCCCTTTCCTAACACCAGGGGAGCCACCCCTCCTAAATTTCGTTGTTTGGTACCTGTACTGTAGCAATGACAATAAAGTCCATTCATTCATTCATTCATTCATTCATTCATCTATCGCCCCCCAGGCCAGCTCGGTGACTTCCTAGGCGAGATGGATGGCCTTCTCAGCTCCTTCCCTGATGATGGCACTCCGCTCGTACTACTAGGTGACTTCAATTTCCAATCAGAGAAGCTTCTCTCATTCGGAGTACTTGACCTTCTCCTCTCCTTCGGCCTTACCCTGTCCCCCTCTCCCCGCTCTCACCTCATCCTTCGACACCCTCTGTCCACTTACCTTGAAGCCAGCTCGATCCTCTCCTCGAGCTCCCTGGCTCTCTGAAACGCTACATGCTTGTAGACTTGAGCTCAGAGCAGCTGAGAGGAAATGGAGAAAAACTGGCCTTTCTGATGACCTTAACCTCTATCACTCTCTCCTTTCCAACTACGCCTCCTCTGCATCAGCTGAGCAAGCATCCTACTATCATTCCAAAATACATTCTTCTGCCTCTAATCCTAGAAAACTGTTCTCCACTTTCTCTTCACTCCTTAATCCACCTCCTCCCCCTCCTCCTTCCTAGGGTTGGGTACCGAAAACCGGTACCGGTATGGTACCGGTTACTTTACATTCGGTACCTACCGAACCGAATTACAAGAGAGATTTCGGTTCCTCTGTCGCCCCCTGGTGTCCGAAACGGACGTTACATGCAACCGCACGTGACATCGCCTGTTAGTTCCACTCAGTGCATGTAATCCGAGACTGAATCGCTCTCAACAAGTGCGAGGCGACGACGTGCTTGCAAAACAGTTTTGTGATTGGTCTGAATTTAGCGGGAAATTTGGATTTCAGGAAATCCCTCTCCTTTGCGTCTCTCCATCACTTTAACAACGACATTGGCAGGGGAAAATAATTGGAGTCGAATTTTTATTGACAACGGATTTACATGCTGGAAAAACATGCAGCTAAAATTCAGGGAACATTTGGACAATAAGAGACACAAGGAAGCTGTGGTCGCGCGGTCTAACTACAGGGCAATAAGCGCGGAGCAAAAATAATATAAAATCATCACGAACAGAACAGCGGAGGTACGGGAAAACAGGGCTCATGTCGCTGTCATCAAAGGTAAAAGTTGGTTTTCTTTAACTCAGCTGATGCATTACCTTGCTGTTGATTGTTTACCGAATGCTCCATCTGACTGTCACACTGTGATTTTACTTGTGTAAACAGTTCATGAGTAACGTTAGCCCGTTTTGTGCGTGTACTCTCATGTAGGCCTACTTCATATTGATGAGCTGATAATCTTTCAGTGTGTGTGTGTGTGTATGTATGTGACTGTCAGTCACAAGTTTATATTCTACGGATGTTGTTCAGTGCTGTATGCGCGTTCCCGGTTCTGTGTGTACTCTTGTATACTTCATATTCAATGAGCAGATTATCTTTCACTGTGTGTGTGTGTGTCTTGGGCGTATCTGTCAGTCACATGTATATTATACGGTAACCTATGTTCAGTGCTGTAGTTCCCAATGTTCTGCTGCAGCTGTAGCATCAGGATATGTTCGTAGTTGATCACCTTATATAAAACATCGCCGCTCGGCATTAATGGCGTGCACTCGGAAAATCGCGTCAGTGACCACCCCGCAACTGATGTGAAAAATCCTGGAGGAAACACTTATATATTTATTTATTTTTATCTAAAGTACCGATTTAAGTACCGTTTCGGTACCGGTACCGTTTTTAAACTATCGATTTGGCACCTACTTTGAAAAAAAGGTGGACGACATCAGCAGCACCTTTTCCCCCCCACCTCTCCCTCCTCCTACTAACGATGCTAACACCCCTTCCAAACTCTCTCCTCGACACTCGGCCTCTGGCTTGTCATCTTTTTCCCCCCTCTCCCCCGATGAGATTCTCACACTTATCACATCAAAACGGGCAACCACATGCCCTCTTGATCCCATCCCCTCCCCTCTTCTCCAATCCATTTCCACCGACATCCTTCCTTACCTTACCACCCTAATCAACTCCTCCCTATCCACAGGATCTGTCCCAGCGGCCTTCAAAATAGCCAGAGTCAAGCCTCTCCTCAAGAAACCTACCCTTGACCCATCATCTGTCCACAATTACAGACCTGTATCCCTTCTCTCCTTCCCTTCCAAAACCCTTGAACGCGCGGTATCTAAACAACTGACTGACTATCTCCGGAAGATGGAACACTTAGACCCCCACCAATCCGGCTTCAAGGCTGGGCACTCCACTGAGACTGCGCTCCTTGCTGTCACGGAAGCCCTCCACTCTGCCCAAGCTTCCTCCCTCTCCTCTGTTCTCATTCTCTTTGACCTGTCTGCTGCCTTCGACACAGTCAATCACCAGATCCTTCTCTCCATCCTCTCAGAACTGGGCATCTCTGGCACCGCACACTCCTGGTTTTCTTCCTACCTGGCGGGCCGCTCCTACCAGGTGACCTGGAGAGAATCGCTGCCTTCTCCACGAACCCTCTCCACTGGGGTACCCCAGGGTTCTGTCCTAGGGCCCCTACTTTTCTCTCTCTACACCAAGTCTCTTGGCTCGGTAATCTCTTCACACGGGCTCTCCTACCACAGCTACGCAGACGACACTCAACTCTTCCTGTCCTTCCCCCCGTCTGATGTACACGTGGCAACCCGTATCTCTGCATGTCTCGCTGACATTTCAACTTGGATGGCTGACCACCATCTCAAGCTCAATCTTAACAAGACCGAGCTCCTCTTCATCCCCGGGAAAGCCTGCCCTCTCCAAGACTTCTCTATCACAGTGGAGAACTCTACTGTAACCCCCTCCCTGACAGCCAAGAATCTTGGAGTGATCCTGGATAACCGACTATCCTGTGCGGAGAACATTGCAGCAACGGCTCGCTCCTGCAGATTCTTCCTCTACAACATCAGAAGGATACGACCATTCCTTACCAGAGAGGCAGCGCAACTCTTGACCCAGGCACTGGTCATCTCCCGCCTGGATTACTGCAACGTACTCCTGGCTGGTCTCCCCGCCTCCGCCATTAGACCTCTGCAGCTCATCCAGAATGCTGCTGCACGTCTGGTATTCAACCTCCCCAAATACTCTCATGTCACCCCTCTCCTTCGCACCCTGCACTGGCTCCCGGTAGCAGCTCGCTTCAGATTCAAGACCCTGGTGCTTGCATATCAGGCAGCTAAAGGGACAGCCCCTGCCTACCTGAAGGAAATGGTAACCCCCCAAACTCCAGCCCGCTCACTCCGCTCCTCCACCTCGGCTGGCCGACTGGCCCCACCACCTCTGCACAGCAGTCGTGCTGCCCAATCACGTCTCTTCACAACTCTGGCTCCCCGCTGGTGGAATGAGCTCCCCACGGCTGTTAGAACGGCAGAGTCACTACCCATCTTCCGTCGTAGACTGAAGACCCACCTCTTCAGGTTACACCTTAACTGCTCCTCCTTAGACATCTTCTGCCCCTCAGCACTACGTCTCCTAAAGACGTCCGCTTTCCCCTCTACTGTGTCCCTAAGAACTTCTATCGCCCCCTTTGTACTGCTTCTCTGTTCCTCCAGTATAAAAAAAAAAAAGTTTTAGAAGAAGGTGGTAGAAGAAGGTTTCTCCTTGTATCAATGGCCCCGGGCCTGAGCTAGATTACTCTTCCTGCCACGAATGGTGGACTGATGATTCACATTCTTAGCATTCAAATGTATTGACTGTAAGTCGCTTTGGAATAAGGCGTCTGCTAAATGCCAAAAAATAAATAAATGGTGTGTGCGTTTATGTGTGTGTGTGTGTGTGTGTGTGTGTGTGTGTGTGTGTGTGTGTCTGTGTGTCTGTGTGTGTGTGTGTGTGTGTGTGTGTGTGTGTGTGGGTGGTGGTGGGTGTGTGGGTGGTGGTGGGTGTGTGCGTTTATGGGTGTGTGTGCGTGGGGGGGGGTGTTGATGGTGATGGGTGTGTGCGTTTATGGGTGTGTGTGTGTGTGTGTGTGTGTGTGTGTGTGTGTGTGGGTGTGGGTGTGGGTGTGTGCGTTTATGGGGGTGTGGGTGTGGGTGTGTGCGTTTATGGGTGTGTGTGCGTGGAGGGGGGTGTTGGTGGTGATGGGTGTGTGCGTTTATGTGTGTGTGTGTGTGTGTGTGTGTGTGTGTGTGTGTGTGTGTGTGTGTGTGTGTGTGTTAGCAGACGCCTTTATCCAAAGCGACTTACAACAAATACTTTGTGTGTAAGTGAATCAAAATGACTAACATATTCCATTCACCAGCTCCTTATGTATACAGTGGTATACTATGGGATAGAATGGTGGATGGGCAGACACCCACGCTTTACCTCAAGGATTCTAGACATTCTAGACATCTAGACGCATTCTAGACAACACCAATGTTTAAAGAAACATTCAAGAAAGTGTTCAAGGATTCTACTGACATTCAAAGAGAAATCCATTACACAAGAAGTCAATAGAAGTTGACATCAAAGCACTAATGACAAACTAGCAATCATTTCTCATTTTCCGAATTTCATACAGTTTGAGGTTGTGTGTATAGCCGAGGATTGGCTTGATACAATAGATGTGCCTTCCAAATCACAAACCATGCAATCACCAAAGTGTTTTAAAGCGACAAAGGACAAGAATGAAAAGGGGTTGAAGTAACCTCTAGCAAGACATGTAAGAACACGACAATGACAATGAACACTTTTTATTATTTGGTAGTGAGTGTGTGGGTGGTGGTGGTTGTGTGGGTGGGTGGTGGTGGGTGTGTGGTGTGTTGGTGGGTGGGTGTGGGTGTGGTGGACGTGTACAGTAGGTGGTGGGTGGTGTGTGGGTGGTGGTGGGTGTGTGGGTGGTGGTGAGTGGTGGTAGTTGTGTTGGTGGTGGTGGTGGGTGTGTGTGGGTGTGTGTGGGTGGTGGTGGGTGGTGGTGGTGGTGGTGGGTGTGTGGTGGTGGGTGTGTGTGGGTGGTGGTAGTTGTGTTGGTGGTGGTGGTGGGTGTGTGTGGGTGTGTGTGGGTGGTGGTGGGTGGTGGTGGTGGTGGTGGTGGTGGGTGTGTGGTGGTGGGTGTGTGTGGGTGGTGGTAGTTGTGTGGGTGGTGATGGGTGTGTGGTGGGTGGTGGTGGGTGTGTGTGGGTGGTGGTGGGTGGTGGTGGTGGTGGTGGTGGTGGTGGTGGTGGTGGGTGTGTGTGTGTGGGTGGTGGTGGTGGGTGTGTTGGTAGTGGTGATGGTGATGGTGGTGGTGGGTGGGTGTGTGGGTGGTGGTGGTGGTGTGTGTGTGTGTGTGTGTGTGGTGGTGGGTGGTGGTATGGGTGTGTGTGTGGGTGTGGGTGGTGGTGGGTGGTGGTGGGTGTGTGGGTGGGTGGTGGTGGTGGTGGTGTGTGTGTGTGTGTGTGTGTGTGTGTGTGGTGGTGGGTGGTGGTGTGTGTGTGTGGGTGTGGGTGTGTGTGGGTGGTGGTGGGTGGTGGTGGGTGTGTGGGTGGGTGGTGGTGGTGGTGGGTGTGTGGTAGGTGGTGGTGGGTGGTGTGTAGGTGGTGTAGGTTGTGTGGGTGGTGGTGGGTGTGTGAAGAAAGTTCTTCTTAAAGAGAGAGAACTATTATGCTCTTTTTCCACAAGTTAATATAGGTCTCTGGAGGTCCACAAAACATATTGAAGTTTTTGGTTGAAAACACCACTCAGATTTTAATCTAAAGGCATCCCAGCGTGCCTCTAAACGCCTCTGTTTCTGTCCTTTTCTCGACGGGCTGTTTCACAGTTCGGGAAATCATCAGTGGTTTTCTGCTGATTCACCCTGTGGCGGTGCGGTGAAAAAACAAAAAAGTATGTCTCTGTTCCCGACACAACAAGGAACCCAGAAGCATTTCATTGGAAACGATCAGAGTTGTCCTTCGAATGTAACGGACGGACGAACACTGCGGGGGAAATGTTCAACAAGGGGCCCGACTTAATACAATGGATGTCAAGAGTGACTAGAGAGACTCCACTCTACCCCAGTGTGACTAGAGAGACTCCACTCTACCCCAGTGTGACTACAGAGACTCCACTCTACCCCAGTGTGACTACAGAGACTCCACTCTACCCCAGTGTGACTACAGAGACTCCACTCTACCCCAGTGTGACTACAGAGACTCCACTCTACCCCAGTGTGACTACAGAGACTCCACTCTACCCCAGTGTGACTACAGAGACTCCACTCTACCCCAGTGTGACTACAGAGACTCCACTCTACCCCAGTGTGACTACAGAGACTCCACTCTACCCCAGTGTGACTACAGAGACTCCACTCTACCCCAGTGTGACTACAGAGACTCCACTCTACCCCAGTGTGACTACAGAGACTCCACTCTACCCCAGTGTGACTAGAGACTCAACGTATGGCCGAGAGGCCAATCTGAATGGCTTGTTGAAACTGTTGAAGTTGAGTTTTCTGAAATACGCAAAATACACAAAAAACGGACTGAATTGCATTATTTCAGTTTTTGTGTAGGGTCATCAGAGACCCAAATGTATAGCACAAGCACTGAAATGGTGAGGATATGGGACCTTTAATGGTAGATCTTAGTGATCTTAGTGAATGGTAGATCTTAGTGAATGAATATGGGACCTTTAATGGTAGATCTTAGTGAATGACGAATTGCTTTTCAAATGGCTGAAATGCATAAACACCTGTGTCTGAACATCTGTAATAATGGCTGATAGCATGGGTAGTGGAGGAGTGGAAAATATTTCTGAAATTCCTGGTATTTCAGTCCCCCCCCCCCATCTCTCTCTTTCTCTTTCTCTCTTTCTCTCTCTTTCAGACAGAAGCAGAGACAGAGAGACAGAGACAGAAAAAGAGAGAGAGAGACAGAGACAGAGACAAAGAGACAGACAGA
>NC_137674.1:71399729-71409729 GCF_963989245.1 Nansenia antarctica
CTGTAGAGGGCTACCAGGGGTAGATGTGTCATCTTGTTCTGTGGTGTTGGATGTGTGTTGGACTGGATCCCTCTCTATCTTCCCTCTTTTCAACAAGCTCATTTTCTCGGTGCTTCGTATTCATTCTCTCTTCCTCCCTCTCTCCTCCAACCCCCCCTCCAGCGGGACGCAGCCAGAGACCATTCACCAAGTCCCCCAGATTAGAATCTGCCTTGCAGTTGGAGATAAGATGCTGATTAAAGGTATGGCTGAGAGCCAAGCAGAGACTGCAGCCCTGATCTAGTGGAGTCTGGGGCTCTTGGGTAACATACTGTATTTCAGAGTAGGAGGGTTGAGATTGATGTTATTATTATTATTATTATTATTACATCAAATTGATATAGATCAATCTAACAGCCAAACTATACTAAACCACACGTTACAGCACCATAATGTCAAACAACTCATGGTGATCTAGGGGGGGTGGGTGTTTGTTGGGGCGGGAGGGGGGGGGTGTTTGAGTGCTTCGTAGGTCAGAAGTAGGATGGTGTCATTTATACAGTGTTTGACAGGGAGACAGCGGAGGTCGGGGAGGACAGAGGTGCATGATGGGAAGAAGGAGGTAAGCGTGAGGTCACATGAGTCAAAGACATGCTGACTAACGGCTGATGTGATTGGCTGGCCTTACTTGGTGGCTGACTTTGACCCCCGTGACCCCTCTCAGGAGTGTTGATTGGGTGTGTGTGACCGTGCGGCTGTGGGACGACAGATATCCTTCACCCAGGCTGGTGACGGATGAGTCTGGAACGTTCTGGAGGGGGGGGTGGTGGTGGAGGTGAAGATCAATCGCTCTTAATCAACATGATTAAAACGCTACCTCTGTCTCTGTCACGGTGCACTGAGGAGGTCAACCTGCTCCTGCTCTGGCCTGCTTCCACACACACACACACACGTACATAGACACACACCCATATACACACACGTACATGTACACACACACACACATAAGCCCCTTTCACACATAGTTCCCTGTAAATTCCATGGAATCCCGACCCGGGTCTGCCAACTCTTCACCTTCCTCTACAGGAAGATTGCATCCATTGCCTGGCCAGATGGTAAGCAGGTCTTCATTACATCTGGCACCACAGTGGTCGGCACAGACACCAGCCACTTCATACTGCCATGTAACCATGAAGAGGCCGACACCAGGATACTGATTCATCTGCTTGATGCCCTGGAGCATCGCTCTTCTACCTGCTTGGTACGCACTGTGGATACAGATGTTGTCATTATCCTCATCGGCAAGTTCCATGCCCTGCTCACCAAGTATCCAGCTGCAGACATCTGGGTCGCTTTTAGCACTGGCAAGAACTACAGATATCTTCATATCAATAACATCTGCCATACTTTGGGCAATGGTAAGTCCACAGCACTTCCAGTCTTCCACTGTTTCACAGGCTGTGACACAACCTCAGCATTCTGTGGGAAGGGGAAGAAGTCAGCATGGGAGGCTTGGAAGTCCTACCCCGAGGTCACCCAGGCCTTCAACTACATGGCAGCGAGTCCGCACACTCCCACACAATCCCTTCTGCAGCACTTGAAGCGAGTTGCCTACCAGTCTGGGATCTGGGCAACATCTGAACTGGCTCAGCAGCCGACACCCAGTCCAGAAGGATGTGGATGGACATTGGATAGAGACAGCCAGGTCTGGCTTCCTGTGTGGAGCATTCTACCAATGGCTTCGAAAGCCTGCACTGAACTGGTCAAATGTGGCTGTAAAAGCGCAAGTGGCTGTGGTGCAAAGTGCTCATGCAAGAAAGCACACTGGAAATGCACAGAGCTTTGCAGTTGTAAATGTGACCGATAATTTGATGATATAAAATGCTTTGTTATGTTAAAAAGTGAAGCACATAAAGCAGTGGCGGCTGGTGCAAAAAAATTTGGGTGGGGCACAGGTTATGGGGGCATGCTCCACGGGGAAGAATATCAACTTTAAAATCTGGATTTACAGTCGATTTTAGCATGAGAATAACAGTGTTTCCCCTAGGTTTGCTGCCTTGGGGGGGTGGCATGGACCGTGGCATGGACCCCCCCCCCCCCCCAGGGGGTAAGACCCTGCGACATACCAGCGTCATGTCCAGGGGGTGTACTAACTTGTACATTAAGCCGCCTCACGCTACGGAAACAGGAGATAGGCTCCTTCCCTATGGGCCATTAGGCTCGAGAACCATCGGTTCTCAAGGCTACTTACTTATGTGGTCTTGACTACCTGTCCACTTTCTCACCTGGTTCTTGCGCTCTCTCTCTCTGGTGTGCCGACACCATCCTGCTCTCTCTCCTTCTCTCCCTCTCTATCCTCCTCTCTCCCTTTTGCTGTCAACCAAAAGGCAAACATAACAACCAGAGTATTTATAATCTAATAAGAGGTATAAATTGATCCATATCAATTTATAACATAATTATAATTGAATTTTGGATTGCTGTGGGCAATGCAGTCAGATAATGTCATTTTGACATTACTCTCTCACCTGGAGAAAACTATGTCCAACTATACTATACAAAACAGACATTTCAAATGCTTCAATCCACTGTCCATGTACTGTAAATATGCCATTATGGTATTACCAATGAAGCCCAATTCTAGCAGAATAAGAAAGTTCTGTTCGATAACATTTTTTAAAAACAATCTTATCATGTGTAGGCCCCTTAATTTCCACCTCACTGCTATGTTTAGCCAACTTGAATGCCAACATGGCCATTTAGAAGTCTGTCCATCACCACAACACATAGCTAGCTAGTAGCTACATAGCTAGCTAACGTTACTCTCGCTGCTATGTTATGATTAGCTAAATTGATGCTAACGTAGCATGCGAGCTACGAGCTAGATAACGTACAGTAGGTGCGAGCACCACAATGACAATAGGCTACCGTAGCTAGCCAGCTACATAGCTAACGTTACTAACACCAGAAGACAAGACATAGCCTACAAACTGTGGTGAGCTACATTGCTTGTGTAACATTAGCTAGTAGCTATCCATTTTTCACTCATACACGGCCAGGGGCGGACTGGGATCAAAAAACAGCCCTGGCATTTGCGACACAACAGCCCTATTTCCAAACGCAACACGCAACAGGGATTGTTCACATATAAAGCTTGAGATAACCAGACTGACTAGAATGGAATGTAGACATTTGGAACACATAACACACGCAACTGACACACACTACAATCGCTGATGAATTCAGAGTGCCGACAACAATCCACAGTGACTGACATAACCTGAACTGTGGCATCTATCTTAGCCAAAAGGACCTTGAGGTCCAGTTAAGCCTAATAGCTTACGTTAATATAGACTCGGTGTAGCTAAATGAAGCTGCTCTGACACGGAATACAATAACGTTAGCAAAAAAAAAACTACAGTTACATGAACCATCACATGTATGAGCCTAAACAATACACCAGCCACAGTGCATATTACATTTAGCTTCACCAAAGCAGAAAAAGAGCACTGCACAGCCACAGTGTAATAAATGTGTCTTACCTTCATGTAATTAGCAGACTACTAAGTAGTTTGTTTTTCTCTACAACCCTGTCAATCATTCTCTCCCTCGTCGTCTCCCTCTACCACAAGTTCAATGTTAGTCCTAGTGCTAGTTGAGGAGTGTTGCTTCGCAAACAGATTTCGTTCTTATATTCTATTCTTCTTCTTCTACTCGAGTTATCTAGCTTTGCGTAGCAACGAGTTGATCATGAGAAAATTCGTTAGGCCCTGGGCATACGCGCAGAACTGCACGGGCGGCCCGGGCCGGTATCAAGTGTTTTGGGCCGCGGTCTGCTGAAATAAGTTATTTTCAATGAAAATCACCAGAGACAAAATTACAAATATGTTATTCATTTATTTTTTATATAATACATTCTGAGTGGCCCAGAGTCTCGCGGCCCTCCTGGCATTTGCCAGGCTTGCCCGATGGCCAGTTCGTCACTGTACACGGCCGGAAAAGTGAACAGAAATACAACGCTGACTTACGGTGGTATCTTGCGGCTGTCTTCACAAAGAGCTCCAGGATGCTTTCGCTTGAGGTGCTCGTTCATTGCAGATGTACTGCTGTGATAGGCCATTTCATTTCTGCACAGTTTACAGACCACCACATTGTTTTGAGCCGGTTTGGAGCCGGAAATTGCAAAACGTCACGTTTGACGTCAGACTTAACAACCGGATATTCAGGACGCAAATTTTTGCGCCCCGGCCGAGAAATAGGAGACAGACAATTGGAGCGCTGCTACAGCTCACGTGTAAGCCAAAAGTATTTGGCCTGCGATAGACTTGCATTCGACCGGCGTCCCGACTCCTCCCCTATGTATTTTAACAGTGAATTTTACACACACACAGATAAAATGTTTATTGTATTGGAGGATTTTTAATGAATGCTGATAGGCGCCGACAGAATATCAGCCGCATTTTGTGAATAAACAATGTTTATTTTAAAAAAAAACTTTTACAAATCGCAACTAGGAAGTGAAGGTGGGGGCGGCGCCCCAGCGCCCTCTATCGGCCAGCCGCCACTGACATAAAGTGCACATCAATTCAATTAATGCATGTTGTCCATTTTTCAATATACATGCCATTGAAAACATACATATTAATATATGTCCAGCTGCTTAGGAACCGAGTTGAAAATTATGGATACATTGCCAGAATGAACATATTTATTTGATCTCGGCACAAATAATCATCTAGTGATATTCTCAATAGCTTTAATGCATTCCTTGACCCAGAAAATGTATATTTTGACACCAAGATTGACCTTCTATGTGGCTTGGAAGCCGAGATATTTGCACTTGTAGATTTTACATGGCGGCCACCTTGGAAATCCAAGATGGCCGCCATCGGCCATCTTGATGAAGTGGCTCCCACCAAAAATTGAAAGCTATGGTGATGTAGAGCACATGGAAAAATGTTGGTGTTTTTGTCCGGCGCGTCCCCATCATTTTGCTAAGCTGCCGCACTAATAGGCTACATTATAACTTCACATCATTTGAAAAAAAATGGGGTGATGTAAGGATCTTGTAACTTCGCAAACAATAGCAGCATTTAAATGTTTAGTTTATGTTCAACTGGAAAAGGTAGTGAGCAGTGAGCACAGAATTTTGTGTTTTGACTCTGCTGGGAGTTCGTTAAAAATGCCTTTAAAAAAAGCCTTTAATATATATAAATCTGCCATATATCATACCTCCACTATGATTGGAAATTAAGTAGTGTCCAGTTGTGCAATTATATTTAGCAGTAGCGATATTGGGGCAGTTCTTATGCGCTCTGCCCTGCTGGTTGCGCAATGCAGGACAGCTGTGAAAGGAGACTGACCAGGCAATAATCAGGGTCCATTGCAGCGACCCTGCAAATTGCAAGGAATTATACATGGTCTCGACCAGGGAAATTACCTGTGCGTATTTCCCTGGTCAGTCCCATTCACACTTACACTGACCCTAGAAATTGCATGGAATCTACTGGGAAGGCTCATATGTGTGAAAGGGGCTATATACACACACACACACACATGTGGAGGCTGGTGACTTCCAGAATTGAGGAGGCCAATTTTTTTTCCGCTTGCTCGCTTCACTCGCGATGGAATGTTCCCTGTTCTTCTTATCTGTCTTTGTTAAAAATTATTAATTTGTGTTTGGCGGTACTGAAGGGATTGGGACACTCTCAGGATGGTGGATGAAGCAGCTTTTATTGCCTGCACAATGGGTCATCAAATAAACAAAACAATTGGCATGAATCTCTGGTCCGCCTGCAGCAGCTATTGTCCCTTCTGCTCAGGCTCACAACATTCACCACAACATACTACATACAATCAATGACATGTCAAAAGCACTCAAACACTATGTCAATCAGACACACAACATACAATTCAGAACAATACTTCATCCATTTCTAATATGTATCCTGCAGAACAGCACTCATACGCGTGTGGCGGAAAAAGGTACTACACGGAGGCCAGGCCTCCTGTGCCCACCCATTTTCAGTGATTTGGCCAATCACATATTGCCATGAAAAAAATTGCATTACATTGACTTCTATGAGAAACCACTTTCCGACAGGAGGCCTGGCCTCCTTGTAGTACCCTTTTCCGCCACACGCGTGTATGAGTGCTGTTCTGCAGGATAAGTATTAGAAATGGATGAAGTATTGTTCTGAATTGTATGTTGTGTGTCTGATAAAAAATATAATTATTGCTTTTTTAAATCTCTCTCTCTTCTCTCAAATTATTGGGGAGGCCAGGCCTCCTCCACCTCTATGGAGGAGCCTCCACTGATGTACATGTACACACATTTACACACACACACACACACACGTACATGTACACACACATATATGTACACATGCACATACACACACACGTACACACACACACACACTAACATACACATTCAGCGGAAAACACACACATCTCTGTTCCTCCTCTACAGAGCATGCGTGCGTGTGTGTGTGTGTGTGTGTGTGTGTGTGTGTGTGTGTGCATATGTGTGTGTGTGTGTGTGTGTGATACACTCCTTCCTGTCAGCACCTCTGCTGGGCTGCCAGAGAGCTTTTGATTGGCCCTGACAGAACCAATTAGATTTAGAAGTAGATAGGGACACCGAGCTGCACTGAGGGGAGAGGAGATGGGGGGAGGGAGGAGGGAGGAGATGGGGGGAGGGAGGAGGGAGGAGATGGGGGGGAGGGACTGCTCCTCTTCTCCCTCCCTCCTTACCTCTCCTCTTCTCCCTCCCTCCCTCCCTCCTTACCTCTCCTCTTCTCCCTCCCTCCCTCCCTCCTCACCTCTCCTCTTCTCCCTCCCTCCCTCCTCACCTCTCCTCTTCTCCCTCCCTCCTCACCTCTCCACTTCTCCCCTCCCTCCTTGGCTCTTCTCTTCTCCCCTCCCTCCTTGGCTCTCCTCCTCTCCCCTACCTCCTTACCTCTCCTCTCCTCTTGTCTCTCCCTCCCTCCTTACCTCTCCTCTTCTTCCTCCCTCTTCACCTCTTCTACCTCCCTCCTCCCTCCGGCCCGCTCATTGGGAGCAATTTTGGGTTCAGTATCTTGCCCAAGGACACCTCGACATGTGACCAGCCGGGGTTCGAACCGCCGACCTTGCGATCATTAGACCTTGCGGCTCTACCTCCTGCGCCACAGCCTCCTCTTCTCCCTTCTCACCTCTCCTCATCTCCCTCATCTCCCTCCCTCCTTACCAATCCTCTTCTCCCCTCGCTCCCTCCCTCCCTCCCTCCCTCCCTCCCTCCCTCCCTCCCTCCTTCTCTCTCCCTCCTTCACTTCTGCATATATACTTTCATACTGCAGTAGGTGGCCTTCACCTTCATATGTGGTAAGGTCTCCTGTTGGTCTGTTGTGTGTAGCGCCATATGGAGACCTGTCACATGATGGAGTGTGTTCCCTGTGTGTTCTGGTGACCTTGGGGGTGGTGTGTGGTGGGGTGTGTGTTCTGGTGACCTTGGGGGTGGTGTGTGTGTGGGGTGGATGTTGCACCTGCACGACTCTTTCATTTCCCTACTAGTCCTTATCGAAGCTGTCCTACATTCAGCTGATCAGATACCGTTTTGCCATTGTCTTCACTGACTGTGTGTGTGTGTGTGTGTGTGTGTGTGTGTGTGTGTGCGTGTCTTTTGGTACAATATTTTCTCTCCTTGTCAGATTGGATTATACCCTCCTGCCAAGAGGCTCTCTCTGTATCATTCATCATAGAAGACAAACACAAGACGCACGCACACACACACACACTGGGCTCACACACACACAGACACACAACACTTGTCGATCATCTGTTTGTAACCAAACGTTATGTGTGTGCCCCTTCAAGGGTGTATGACTACCAGCGCGTGCCTGCCTCCCTGCCCCCCCTGAGCCAGAACCAGGGGCCCAGTCTGGCCAAGCGACCCCGCTCCTCCTCCACCTCCTCTGGGCACAGACGCAGCCGAGACAGACCCCCCTCCAAGAGCTCCAGAGCCCACTCCAGCAAGTCCAAATGTAAGTAGTAATACGAAGACATTAACAGAGCCTAACTGCTGCTGCTCGTGAAAAACACGGTCCCAGCCAATCAGGGCATATTAACGGGTTAACCCAAGTCGTCCGAGTGGAACCAATAGGCAGTGTTTATGTTGTTTCTATTACCTAACCCTTGTCACCTTCACGGGTGTATGCAGTTCTATTACCTACCCTCGTCAGCTTCACAGGTTTTTTTACTACGGTACCGACACACTCTGGGTTTCAGAGCGCTGCGTTAATGGTATTCTTTAAGACATTCTTATCCTTTTGTTCCCCATCTTCCCCCTCCTCCACCCCTCCTCCCCACCCCACCCCTCCTCCCCCCACCTCCTCTCTCCCTACAGTGCGTATGGAGGAGCTGCAGGTGATTAAGAGAGAGCTGACTCTGATAAAGACACAGATCGACGGGCTGCTCGACAGCCTGGACAGGATGGACACGCAGAGGCGGGACCACACAGGTGAGACAGCCAATCAGATCAGAGAGAGAGAGAGAGTGAGAGAGAGAGAGAGAGAGAGAGAGAGAGAGAGAGAGAGAGAGATAGAGAGATAGAGAGATAGAGAGAGACATAGAGAGAGAGACAGAGAGAGAGAGAAATAGAGAGATAGAGAGAGAGAGAGATAGATAGAGACAGAGAGAGAGAGAGAGAAAGAGACAGACAGATAGAGAGAGAGAGAGACAGAGAGAGAGATAAAGAGAAAGAGAGAGCGATATACAGTATATATATAGAGAGAGAGAGAGAGACAGAGAGAGAGACAGAGTGAGATAGAGAGAGAGAGAGAGAGAGAGAGAGACAAAGAGAGGTAGATAGAGAGAGAGAGACAGAGAGAGAGAGAGAGAGAGAGAGAGAGAGAGAGGGAGCGGTCAAGTGAGAGAGCTCATTAAAGGAAATCAAACAGACAGACACGGTTGGGAAAAGCCGCCCCAGCTAAAGCTGCTGCCTCCTCTCCCCTCTGTCTTTCGCAATCGATCGGAGAACGGGACAAGGGAAGCCAGGAGCCTGTTTCGAGACCGTTGGGTTTATTCGTGAGTGGGCAGAACAGATGAGATGAGGGAAGGTAGGGCAAGCTGGAGCAGAACACGGCCAGAACTTTACTTATAGGAGCTGCTGCTGCCTCCGTGTGGCCAGTTGGACACATAACACCTCTCTCCAACAGAATAATATTACAGTATATGTATATGCCATTTGTTATTACCCGTTTGGACTATTGTAACAGTCTCCTTTCTGGTCTTCCGAAGAAAGCTATTGGCCAGCTGCAATTAGTCCAAAATGCAACAGTGAGAGTTTTAACCAAAACAAGCAGAAGAGCTCATATAACTCCTATTTTAAAGACTCTACACTGGCTTCCAGTTAACTTCAGAATAGATTTCAAGATCCTTCTGCTTGTTTATAAATCTCTCACTGGCATAGCACCAGGATATATGAAAGACCTTTTGCTAGCATATCAGCCCAATAGAGCTCTCAGGTGTTCTGATGCTGGTTTTCTCTGTGTACCACACAAAAGAAGAGATTTGGGGAGGCTGCATTTTCATTTTATGCACCCAAATTGTGGAATGCACTGCCAGTTTACATTTGGGATGCAACCTCAGAAAATACGTTCAAGTCAAGACTAAAAACCCATCTTTTTAATATTGCCTTTAAATTACTAAATAATTCAATTAGGATTATATAATGATTGGAGTACTTTGAGCTGCAATGTTTGCAGGAAAAGTGCTATACAAATAAAAGTTGTTATTATTATTATTATTATTATTATTTAGCTGAAGCTTTTATCCAAAGCGACTTACACTGCAGTGAGTGCATCCATTTTTCAGTGGTCGCAGCGGAGACCCAAACCCACAAGATGTGTGTGTGTGTGTGTGTGTGTGTGTGTGTGTGTGTGTGTGTGTCTCTCCTGCTCTTATCTCTGTACTCAATGTCCTTGGGTCTCATCTCCATATTCATTTAATCCCACTTCAAAAACACTCCCCCTCCCCTACC
>NC_137674.1:71414729-71472229 GCF_963989245.1 Nansenia antarctica
TGGACTTCCACTGTTACGCTGACGACCCCCAAATCTACATCAGCACAAAATCCACCCAGAACCCACCCCTCAGTCACATTGAAAACTGCATATCTGCAATAAAAACCTGGCTAACCCACAACTTCCTCAAACTCAACAGTGACAAGACAGAAGTCATCCTCATCGGCACCAAATCTACACTCAATAAAACCGGACCCATCACACTCACCATTGAGGACACTACCCTCACCCCTTCCCCCCTGGTTCGCAACCGTGGCTTCATCCTGGACCCCATCCTCTCATTTGATCCCCACGTCAGCTCCATCGTCAAGACCTCCTACTTCCACCTCCGAAACATTGCCAAAATAACCCCCCCCGGCTGCTGAATCCCTAACCCTAGTCCCTAACCCTGCCACCTCCCCCCCCCCCCCCCCCCTGGACATTGCTGTGTTAATTGTTCCCTGTTCGTTAATTGTCCCATATTGTCTGCGACTTTGAGCCCCGGAAAAGCGCTATATAAATACAATGAATTATTATTGTTATTATTACAACAGCTAGAGGGGGCCACACTTGCTGTCTAGATTTAACACAAGCTACCACCCGTGAATCAAAAACTCTGCTGGAGAATCCAACTTTTTAAACTTGCTTTTAATCTTTAACTATTTTAATTGTTGTTTTTACTGACTTTACTGACTGTGCTTTTGTTTTATTTTCTATTTATCTATCTATTTTCTCCTGGGGGACATTCCACTAAAGGTGGATCAGTATAGCGGCGATTGAAATAAATGCGGCGATCAGGCAACTCGAGATTGGAATTCAAGCCTCAGGTGATTCCTCGAACGAGGATCAGCCTTGTGTCATCAGTGTTCACAGAACCCCGGCTTACACATCTTCGATATGGGCGCGTGCACGCAGACATAAAGAGCCCCGAAGAGTCGATCTGTCGAAATGAAGATACTCCACTCTGCAGGGGTACTACATTTGCGCAGCATTCCGAATTATTGATCTTTATGAAGACGGAAAAATAAGATGTAAAATAGTGCAATACTGCCGCAATTAACAAGGCGAGGGAAATGGTTTGGCAAGAAATTGCTGACCGATTAAATGCGTAGGTCATACTAGCCCCAGTTATTGTTATATGTTCATATTTTAATAAATGAATATTTACTACTGTGGTGATATCAGCAGCAGGCTACAAACCTTCATATCGCCACAATGGCCTAGTGGTATCGACCGCTGCCACAGGATTTATTCGTCATTTTATATCGGTGGTTCAAATCTAATCTAAATTCTAAAAAAGTATGTAGGCTATAAAATGATGGTGCAGGCTAATTTACAAGAACTGACACGATTACAATGGTGTTTGAAACCTTTGCATGAAATCTTCGGTTAAATGTAAAAAAATAAATAAATAAAAACTTAGTCAAGTCTCGAACACACAACCTTTGGAACTCAAGCCAGCTGCCTTAAACCACTGCGCCAGCCAGACCGCTGTGATGACAGCAATGCAAGTTGAGACCATTTCCTTTTTTTTTTTTTACACTCTTTTCTTTATTGATCTATCGATCTATCTATCTATCAAGTTATCTATCACACAATCAAACTATCTATCGATCGATCACACTTTCAAATTATCAAATTATCTATCTATCACACAGTCAAACTATCTAATCTATCTATCTCGTGTGAAGTGGGAACTAATATTTCCTAAAAGACACATGAGGAACTGTCGTTCAGGGTTTAGTTTCTGCCTGTGAGCCTTTTTTGACGCGAGTCTTACTATAGCCTGTGTTTTAATTATATCTGACTCAGAAGGAGCTCAACCAAGCAGCGAATTATTTGAGCCACATTGATGGAACCGAACGCAAGCTAACATTATCGAGGCTTAGAACTTTATCGAGCTTCGTGGAATAGCCCCCTGGTCTCTGCAAACAGTTGGTTGAGCACAGCACTGCAATAGGCAAATGTTCCTACCACAGTGTGTTTGTTGAACTGAATCCTCAACTGTGGAACTGCAGACTAAAGGGAGTGGTGATTGTTCAGGTGAGCTGCTGGGTGATTTGTGAATTGATTTCAGCTGTGCAGGCCATGACTGTCATCTCATGTTTCTCCTCTGGGGGGAATGGAGCCAAACCCATGTTGGGATGGCTGAGTTTCTCTAGGGAGGAGAAATTGGGCTCCTTTTCCTTGTTTGTGAAGGAATGGTACTGTATTTGGTTTCTTGTTGAGTTTGCCAAGACAGAGACTGACTGACAGACAAAGGCCAGCATTGCTGACAAGGTATGTTTTAATTAATTAATTAAAATTACACTCTTTATTTCTGATAAATACAGTTTATATATTACCGTAATTAATCTTTATTAAGATAATAATAAAGCATTGAAGTATGCTTCTGCATGGTGTGCAGACTGACACTTGAGTGAAGTTTAATGTATATAAATTAACTGTAAAGATGCTTGATCATTAATACAGAGTGTATACAATGTAGTAAGCTGTGTATATATATATATATATATATATATATGTACTATGCCTTTATTTAAATTGTGGTCAATAACTAAACACAACTTGACAACAAGACAGATAGACATCACAACACAGGCCTCGTTACAGAAACACAGTGTGTCATATCAGGCAACAAAACAACATTTAGTAAACACTGCATAGATAATGTACAGTGCATGCACTTGAATTAGCTCTGCTGCTGTTGCCAAACTGCTGCTCAATCCGCGATATGACAGAGATTAATAAATCATACACCAACATTATATCAACATTATTAGCCTACAATAAATCAGTCAAAATCCAGATTCATAGATTTTTAAATTAAGATTGCTGTAATCGATCTGTTGAATAAATACCAGTGTCGCAACTATAAAACAATTTATTTTGACCCAGCACTTAGTAGGGAAAGGCGCTTATTTGCATCAATGTCAGGTCGGGTCTCTACCTGATTGGGTTTTAGTTGTGGTGCACATCACTGCTGGAACAATCTGCAGAGAACATTTCAGTTGGTTGCTCTTGTGTCGTTAGCTAGTTTAACGTTTTGATTGAGGACCTATGTATGTTGTTCTATGTTGAAACATTTGTTTGTTTTTCTTGATTGTTTTATAATGTTGTAATTCTGTATTTGTATTATGTCTGGTTGTAAACTGAGACCTTGGTCTCAAATGGACACCCTGCTAAAATAAAGGTTAAATTAAATTGGAGACTTATGACTTATATTATTTAAAGTTTTATGGTACATACAAAATGAAAAAATGAATTCTGCATGTACCAATCCCAGATTGTCTCTTCAAGTCTAATGAGACAGAAAAAAAAATCAGAATAAAAGTCTGAAAAAACAGATTTCAGAATAAAAGTCTGAAGAATTTTTTTTCTGAATACAAGTCAGAAAAAAGAAATTTCTAAATAAAAGTCTGAATTTTTTTTCAGACTTTTATTTTGAAAAAAAGATTTCTGACTTTTATTCAGATTTTTCTTTAACTTTAATTCAGTTTTTTTTTTCAGACCGTTTTTTTATTGACCTCACACAGGGCCGGCCAGGGACAGCCATAGGGCCGCATGCGGCCCAGGGGCCGTACAATGCCCAGGTCTGGTCTATGGTGTACACTGTAGGGGCTAGAGGACAGTGTCTAGGGTGTAGGGGTTAGGGGACAGTGTCTAGGGTGTAGGGGCTAGGGGACAGTGTAGGGGCTAGGGGCTAGAGGACAGTGTCTAGGGTGTAGGGGCTAGGGGACAGTGTCTAGGGCAGGGGTGGGCAAACTTTTTGGCTCAGGGGCCACAATGAGTTTTAAAATCTGACAGATGGGCCGGGCTGGGCCAGTAGCAGATGGATGGAGAGTGTTTGTGTGAACCAATATAATTATATAGGTAATAAGTAAAAGCCATTACCTAAAAACTAAAGAAAACCAGTGCATCAAAGAATTCTGTTCCAGAGCTGAGCTGTTTTTTTTTGGGGGGGGGGTTATGTTTTTTTTACAAAGTCTAATCTGGCCTTTATTCTTGAGGTTTATGAATGGCTTACACCTTGTGGTGAACCCTCTGTATTTGCTTGTGTGAAGTCTTCTGTTTATGGTAGACTTGGATAATGCCTACCTCCTGGAGACTGTTTTTCACTTGGTTGGATGTTGTGAAGGGGTTTTTCTTTACCATGTAAAGGATCCTGCGATCATCCACCACTTCCATGGACATCCAGACCTTTTTGTGGTGCCAAGCTCATCAGTGTGTTCTTTTTCCACATAATGTACCAAACCGTTGATTTGGCCACTCCTAATCTTCCACTATCAGAGGGATTTCTTTTGCTTTTGCAGCCTGTTTCACTTGCATTGAGAGCTCCGTTGACCACATGTTGTGCATTCTCAGCATCAGCTTCCAAATGCAAATGCCACACTTGGAATCAACCCAGACCTTTTACCTGCCTAATTATAATAAATATATATAATAATAAAAAATCTTAAAATAAATAATGAAGGAATAGCCCACACAGGTCCATGAAACAGCTTTTGAGCTTTTGAGTCAATTGTCTAATTACTTTGGGTCCCTTGAAAAAGGAGCTTCAACTATGTTAAAGACCTGTAATTCCTAAACCCATCATCCAATTTGGATGTGAATACCCTCAAATTAAAGTATGCACTTTAAGCGCATATTTGTTACATATCTGTAACTTGAATGTTTTGGTAAACTAAAATAACCCTTTTTTTCTTTCACAACAGTAAAAAAAGTATGTCATGACAATACAAGTGTTTGACATGACCGTGAAAGTCAACATGAACACCGAGTCTATAGCCCTGTATCCTCTTGACACAGGTTCATTTCACTGGTGACAGACTGGGGGACTCAGAGGCTGATGGATGCAGACAGGCTTGTTGTAATGCATGGAATGGAGTCTGTGAGACATGGAGATAAACAAGCTACTTGGATGTGGATCAGACCAGGGGGGTATTCCATCAACTTCACAAAAGGAAAATCCAGTTTTCGTTAGTTGGGAGACTTACCAAAATAAGCCTGGATTTTTCTTCAGCAACATTGATTGAATTGACCGTCTGCAGTATCTGAGCTTTACCCCATGGCTGTTATACTTTCTGTAACATTTACAATCATTTTCAGTTAACATTGGCATTACAATTCAACTGAAAACAAATCAATGACTTTGCAAAAGGAATTCATCAATACTTTTTATTACAAAGACAATCTTACAAAGTTATATTATTTTTTTAAAGTGCCGATTGGCCATGAGACAATGAGTTACAGCATTTCAGCTCTCCCAAGGGGCAAACAACTGCATTAAAACACGATAAACCGATACAAAAGTTAATGCAAGATTTACTTGACAAAAGGCAAACAGTTCTGTGGTGAGACAGAACAGTGGCCAGGAGCTTCATCTCATATGGTAAAGACAGGACCATTAAGGCACATTTGAAGTAAAGTCATTCATTGGCTGAAAAGCCATTACTCGACATTGAACAAATTAACTGGATTTAACCAAGTGCAATGGGAAAGCATTTAATTTTACCTCCATGAAAACAAAATCCCCTTAATTACACCCAACCCTCCCTGAGACAAATGGACAGTCCTAGACCACAGACCAGTCCAATCAGACAAAGCAGCTTCTGGACCATGGCTCAATAGTGGCTGTTGGACAGGAAGGACTGGAACATGTGTAGGGCGGGACCTGGAGCCCACTGTGGCACCATGTGACCTGCGCCCTGAAACAGCACATTGCTGGGATTAGAACACTCATTTCATCCTGATCAAACATGCAGTGTTGCCAACTCCTCTGTAATGGAAGTAGCTGTTGACTCTCCCAAAAGTAGCTAGATGACAATCAACTAATTTGCATAATGTGCAATTCTGAAATGCTAAATTAATTTTAAAAAGGCTGAGCAAGTTTATAAACTAACTATTTACAAACTTTTTTTTGTTGCTATAAGTTTTGACTGAGCCATTATGGTTAATGAGCTGAGCTATGATAGCTAGCTAAGCTGTCTGAGAGGGTGCAATTGACTGACAGAGTGAACTGTTTGAGGGATTTTTGAGTGTGAAACGGTCACAATGCCGCCTGTCCACTGCATTTGTTGAGGGAGAGAGGAGACAGCAATCCTTGCTGTTGGTTAACCTTGCGTCACCGGGGCGACTGTAGGCCTACTCGTCTCTCGTGAGCTCGGTTGTAACGTTAATCGCGGAACACAGGATATGTTAGATGCTTTACAGTAATTCCCCAAATGACCAGAAAAAGTAGCTAGATATGTCGCTGGTCGCTTTTGACTAATTACCGTATTTTCCAGACTATAAGTCGCACTTTTTTTCATAGTTTGGCTGGTCCTGCGACTTATAGTCAGGTGCGACTTGTATATCTATATATATATATATAATTTCATACTGACTGACATGAACCAAGGAGTAAACATTACCGTCTACAGCCGACAGAGGGCGCTCTGGGCCGCTCTGGGCTTGTGACAACTATATGCTGCTGCTATACCCCTGAAGAAGTGATCTAAAACATTAGCTTGTTGAAGCTAAGCAAACGGTAGCTTGGTGAACTTGCTTACTGGTAACTTGCTTGTTATGTTCATTTAGCCTATTCAGCCTCCCAGGTATGTTCTTTATGCTATTGTGTTGCTGAATAACTGTTAATGTGTTATGTTAACATACCGGACTTCTATTCAGCCTGTTGTTCTGTGTGGTATTGTGTAGTTGAATAAACTTGCCTTTCCAGATTAAATGTCTGTTCTTGGTCTTGGATTTTGTGAAATATATTTCTAAATAAATGCGACTTATAGTCCGGAAAATACGGTAAGTCACCAAGGGGGTCTGGAAAGTTGCCAGATATAGCGACAAAGTCGCCAAGTTGGCAACACTGCAAACATGTCCCATTATATGGAGACTTACCAGATCAGTGATCCATCCCCAAAGTGAGAAAGCTGTTCAAGGCGATGAGATCAGATCTCTGCCTTGCTGAACCATCAGGCTGCTGCAGTGATGCACTACTGATATTCTAACTCATTTCACAGGCAGACACTACTTACTTTCACAGTCAGGAAGGTGATGTTGCCAAACTGCTGGTAGAAGCCTGCGATCTGGTCGTCATACAGCCAGCTCTGGTACTTGGTGGTTGCCTTGGAGCAAGGAAGAGTTTTAATATGAACAAGCTCAATTTCACTGAGGTGTGACTTCACTGTGGGCCCCGCTGACTCCCACTCAAGTCACCCACCACACACCTTCTGTTTGAGCTGCTCCACGAACCACTGGTCTCCCAGGAAGTTACAGGCCATGTCGGTGTCTCCGTTGTAGACCAGGGCACGGACCCCCAGAGCCAGGAGCTTCAGATACACGTCCTTTACTGTCGGGTAGATGTTGGTGTACTGTGCCCCAACCACATCACTATAGGGAGAGAGAGAGAGAGAGAGAGAGAGAGAGGATAAAATACTCCACATGCTATGCAGAGGATGTTTAGTGGCCTACTGTTTAAAGGTTGTTAACACCACTTCAAAAGTAGTTTCATTAGTAAAAAAAACTGACAGGCCAGCCCATGATGTACAGCAGCGTGTGGGATTAGATTAATTAGATTAGTGGGGAAATTCATTTTCACACCACTGTACAGTATACATACAACACTGTATAACACAGACAGTACTACACGACAGATACACAAGTACAAGTACACACACTGGCCGCGGGGTATCAGGCTTTTGCCAAGGCGAGCCCTATTGCACCTTAGTGTTCTGTACCTACGCCTGGATGGCAGTAGGGCGAGGTACAGATTGAGTGGGTGGGTGATGTCCTGTTCTATTGTGGTTGCGATGCATGAGATGGCCCTGTTGTTTAGTGCTGTGAGGTTGGGTGTGGGGAGTCCAATTATCCTGGCAGCAGTGTTGGTGATGCGTGTGAGTTTGGCCCGGTTGATGACTGTGAGCATGTTGATATGATGCGTCATATTGGTAGTACATTACGTATGTGGGTGGGTTGAACATACAGGTACATTCCATGTTGTTAGGGAGTGTGTGGTTAGTGTAGTTCACCTGCAGATGTCCCATGATGGCAGTGTGTCAGGGATGTGGAGAGCTTTTCTCACATCCCCCCTGTTGAGCCAGTTACCCTGGGCAGTGCTGTTGATGCAGGGAGGCACTTCACCCACAGAGGGCGGACCACTCAGGCCAGACGCCAAATTCAGCAACTAGCGAAACACACACCATGTCAACATAGACTTACCCGATATTAGCCTAACCACATGAGCTCAAATATCACTCTGTAGAACCAGAGCAATCTGTCTTAACACTTAGGCCACATCCACACAGAACCGATCTTTTTCGTGTTAAAAAAGTTTTCCATAAACACCGTCGTCTCAAGAAATATGCGCTTCCAAACAAAAACCACTGAAAACGCTGAAACACTGCCACAAATTAAACCAAAAACAGAGAAAAAGAATGGAGCATGCACAAAACTCGTGCGATGAACAATCACACGAAGAAGAACAATGGCGGAAAATACAATTATTTAATATGATAATTAAAAATTGAGGAACATGTTGTAGCTGTTCTCCATTTGTTGTTGACGGTGGTAGTAGAGGAGCAGTACATTTTGCTGTAAAAGCCCAATCAAGCTCAATAGCTTCTGCAGCACGAACGCAACAACCATGTAAGGCGCCATTGTTGTTGTTGTTGGCTGGGTTAGCGCATGTGAGTTAAAGGAGAGGTGGGGCTATGGCATCATCGGTTCAGGAAAGATGCGTATAGCTGCTTGTAAAGACGGAAACGCAAGGGTGGCGTTTTCAGATTTGTTCACCCTGGGACCCGTTTACAAAACATAGCGTATGCAGGCTCCCAGAACACGGTTCCGTGTGGACGAAACAGCCATACGATAAAAAACTTTGTCTCCGTGTGGGCATGGACTTAATCATCTATGCAAAATTTCTAATTTCAGGACCCTCCTTTCATGACTTTTCCTAGATGTGTGTTCTACCACCCAGTATCCTTACACTTTCAAAATCATATCAGGAAAAGCTAATATAAAGCTATTTTACCGAGTAGGAAGCAGGCTCATTTACGAGCGGTCAACTAGTGGTCGTTGTGTGTAAATAGCAGCTTGAGCATTGTAAAGAGGGGGACCCCCGAGGCAGCTCTTTTAGTAGGTTCTAGTGTTAACCTAAGATGATATTGATCAGCTGCACTACTACAATTCACCACAGGGGACTCTTACCCCAGAGGTCACCCACTGTTTCCTGTAGTCCCTGTAGAGGTGCCTCATGGTCCTCTCATAGCCTTTATGGGATCCGATTCCACCCGCACAATCCAAGTAAAGTGCATACTCATTAAGTCCAGACTCGTACACTATACCAAAGGCCTGCCCCAACTAGGAAGGAAATGTGTGGAAAAAAGGGAAGTACAAAATCAAGACACTGCAGTGTTTTGTTCACTGTGCATAACATTTTAGGCAATTAACGTATTGTAAAAGGCCAACACTTCTAATCCTTTGATTTAAACAGAGTGTTTAAATCACATTAAGTGAATAAGACAAATCCATGCATGAGATTGTAAAAAGGTGTTTGCATGTGTACCGATTCCTTGCAGGAGTCCCTGCTGGCGTTGTAGAAGTTACAGGTTCCCTTATCACAGCAGTTTGTGTTCAGATCTGCCCACAGTCTACAAAAGAGAAGAGTTAGACATGGACACCGACAGATCGAAGTACATCTAAAACACATTAGAAGGCATTGTTATTGATCTTGCCAGACGTGAATCTGTTGCAGGTCTTTTGAGAAATGATTCCCCAGTTATAGGTGTCCATCTGAACATAGAATGACAGTCTGGTCCTGCAGTGGCCCTTGACCGCTCAAGTGTTTCTTACTGTTCTCCGAAGAGACCATGGTAGTAGCCAAAGTAGATCAAAGACTGGTCGTTCAAGGCAAAGCTACTGATGCCATTACCCACTGCAAAGCCCTGGAAAATACACAGAATTTGAAATTCAGCCTTTGAGGAGAAAGTGAGTTGGCATAGTGTGTACACAATGTGTGAAGCATCACTTACCTGGAAGTTGATCTTAGCAGCCCCAGTGGCCACTCGCTGACTAAGCGTCGGGGCGTAGATCCCACCATAACTCTCACCGAAGATGAAGAACTCATTCTGTGTGAAGTTCGGAAACTTGGCAAAGAAACTCTCCAGGGCCAGATAGTTATTATCAGCTACCTAGTAAGAGAGGAAAAACCAGGAAGTGTAAAAACATGACTGAACTCTGGTAGGGAGGAAATGATTACTATTCTACAGGTTCCAGTCAGGTGGAGGATCGGACACCAGCAGGAACTAGTCTCACCTGGTCGTCGTTGGTTTTGTACACCTGGTCGTCAGAATAGGAGTAGCCCACACCGACGGGGGACTCCAGATACAGAAGATTGGCGTTCAGATTCCAGCTGAACTTATTCTCATACAGAGTGGCGCCATCATCTTTCACCTTAGGGAGAAACACACATGGTGGTATGGTCTTATTCAGTGCAACTTAGCCAGTGTCATACAACATAGGGATTACACAGACAGACACCAGTGTGAGCTCACATGAAAGGGGCCGTTCTCGGACAGAAATCCATCCAGCGAGCTGCAGCCAGGACCTCCGTTTAGCCACAGGACCACAGGGTCCTTCATAGGGTTCTTCTGGGATGTCACAAACCTGGGAAAGACAAGTGTCAAGTAGGGATCAGGTGGGGGAGCGCACGCTACTACGACACGTATCACAACTGAAATAAATTATTTCTCACCTTAAATGCAACCGATTTGGCTGATTTTAGCTAGGTCGTCAGTGGAAATTAGAACTGCATGGTGATGGTGCATAGAGTTGAATACATTGTATTTAGATGTAATGACGAGTGTGTGTGTTTTGAGCCAACCTGCTCATAGGAGGAATGAGATCCGACTGCCTATGATTGATTTGCCACTAACATCCTCATCCAAACGGTGATGGAGGTCATGATTGAATTAACTATCGATGATGCTGCATGCTATCTGACTTGCATGATACGTCCTACTTCCTCGTTTGGGAGGCGTCAGTGAAGTCACGAGTTGCAACAATCTGTTGTGTACAGGACAGGTGACCCCAACAAGCAATAACTAGTTTAACCTAACCTGGCTCTCATGCCCATAGGTTTACGGTTCCATGCACCACTTACCAATAATGCAAGAACTTCCCTTTGCTGGCTTCCAGATAGCCAGACCACTGCTGGTAGTTTGGTTTGAACGACATTCCTGGCAGCTCAGTCACTTCGTCTGGGTGATATTGCGCCCATGTGGTAAGACATGAAAAAGCGAGAAAAACCACAACAAGACAACCGCAAGACATACTGGATACTCCGGTGGGTCGCACACACTCTCCTATTTCCGCATGTACGAGCCAACCCACTACTTATAGAGTTAGCGCAAGTCACATGACTACTGCCTCTCATGTCACGTGCTCAGCGTTGTGTCGCGATCGCCCTCTACGTCTCGCTAGAGTCACTGCGACATGTCGATCTGCTGCTGCCACGTAACGGTTTTATTTCTCATCTTCTGCAGACTTCTGCAATCAAGGACCATGAACCGGACTGCACATATGATGAACTCTGAATCATGTAGACAGACGCGAATAGGGCTGAAAATGTCACTGCATCGCTGCCGAGAATTGGGGTCGGACCGTCTGGACATTTTGTTCCAACAACGAACGACGCAACATTGTATCAACTGACAACTTGTGATGTGACCTGGCTGACAGCCCGAAGACCACCGGCCCGAAATACTTACTGCATGGGAGCTGCCTGTGCATTCGATTAGTCGGACGGTGGGTGTTGTAAGACGTGTGTGTGTCTGGTGTCTATCTTTTAGTAAAAAAAAAAAAAAAAAAAGACTATATGCACAGCTAAATCTGTTACCTGGGACATTTATGATATATCTGAGACATTGCATTTGCATGGCCTAGGTGATTCTATAGGCCTACGTGAATGCGTGTTTTTCCTATTTCGTATAACTGATTATAATAATTAAGAGTTCTAAACTGATGATGTGGTGCGAAAGTAGGGTCAAGCTTTTATCTTTTTGTCTGGTTTAATTGTGTGTGTGTGTGTGTGTGTGTGTGTGTGTGTGTGTGTGTGTGTGTGTGTGTGTGTGTGTGTGTGTGTGTGCGTGTGCGTGTGCGTGTGTGTGTGTGTGTGTGTGTGTGTGTGTGTGTGTGTGTGTGTGTGTGTGTGTGTGTGTGTGCGTGTGCACTATTATTAAGCCCTCAAGTCTGTCTGTGACCTGTCGGGTTACGCTATGGTGCAACAGAAGCTCTCTCTCTCTCAAAGGCACCGCTTGTTCTGTGGCTTTGCCTCCTGAGAACTGAGACACAGTGACCACCATCCCCCCCTCCCCCATCTTTTATTATTCATAAATAAACTGGGATTAATAGCAATGCATTTCACTCAGAATCCATAATAACCCTAACAAGCATGCATTCGCAGCACAAGACTTATTCATGAATAACTCTTATTGAATGACTCTTATGAATAGCTTTTATTTTCTTCCCCCAGGTGGTTCTTCTCAGTTGCTATGGTAGCTTCCTGACAGATGTGAAGCGATATGTCTTGTTGGGCTGCTGACTACAGCATTCTACAAACCCTCTAATCGGACCAGTACAGTTACCAGCTGTTTGGAGACCTGTCTGAGGTCACCTGTGAACTGTACTGTGAACAACCACAGGACAGGTGAATTGAGTTCACTATGACTTGTCCATGTGCCCAATTTTCATTATCAAGAATTATAATAATCTCTTTTCCTTTGTCTCTCTTGTCTCCCTTATTTTTTTCTGTGTTTGGAAGACATCCACCTGGAATCTTGAGGAAATGAAGAGCATGATGATGGTGTTTTATGATGACTGACAGGACATGCATTTTTACAAGCAAACATGAAAATAAAGACATGATTGAATCATGAATTACTTAAAAACGATGTTGAATGTGATAATCTGTCTGCTTACTGTATCACTCTACGTTCCATTGGGATATTTGCGATATAAATTAGAGTAGTGTTATAATCAGAGAGATGAGTGATAGGAAATTAAATTATGCAAAAGGTTCTAAGCTTGAAAATCATATTTATTATGTCTGATACTTATTCTGAAGTAACATACCGACAATATAGTGCATATGGTGAGTAAAACATAACTGATTAACAGGTTCGATCTAAATGTGGTTACTCAGCTATACTATGTAAGCTGCTCTCTGGCAACACTGCTGCCATCCTGTGGTGACGGTGGGTAGTTCATCCATGTTGGCTGTTCTCAGGCGTACATATCGACAGTAGAGCACCTTTCAAGAGTCGTGATGAACTAACTTCGGTAAACTGCTACATCGAAATGCAATACATGTTTCAATAGTAAAAAAATAAAAAATCCAGAAAATATCTAAAAGTACAACTTGTTCACAACAGGTTCTATGGTGTAATGGTTAGCACTCTGGACTCTGAATCCAGCGATCCGAGTTCAAATCTCGGTAGGACCTGCTCGAGCTTTTGAACTGCATTGTACATAGCATAGCCCCCATACCAACAACAAACGTGTTGCAGTACACTACGGACTAAAATGTCCTAGTGTTGTTTGGAACTTCCATACTAATACGGTGCAACTAAATATCACTGTTTAATTGCATGTGAATACCCACCAGGAATACATGTCCAGTAGAAAAAACGTCTCCCTGCGCTATGGCTGATCTATGTAAAATAATAATTAATATGAGTAGGTCTAGCTAAATCTGATAATGCATGACCATGTCAGCTATATTATTTATCAAATCACTTAATTAAAAAAAGCCAATACAACTGTCCACAAGAGTACAACAAAAATTTATTACAGACTTGTTTTACAAATATATAATCAAGACAAATTATAATTCACAAATCATCAAGTATCAACACTTGACTGGTAAAACCCAGAAGAGGTGGATGTGGCTCAACATGTTCATAGACGTCCTTGTTTTAGATAATCAAGAGGTGCTCTGCTGGGCCGCGGTCCTCAGACGCTGGTTGGACAGGAGACTGCCTGGCTGCAGGAGGGAGGTTAGGTGTGTTGACCCGACACCTGAAGATAAAACACACAACAATCACAAAACAAAGCAAAAGGTAAATTACCCCCAAGCAGTCCTGGGATTGAATGTGTCTATCAGACCTGGGTCAAAAACATAGGCCTACAGTATATATGACTATGTTTGGAAGGTAAAAAAGGAAAAGAATATTCCCAATAGTGCAAATTTAAACTATTTCAAACCCATCTAAAAAAAGGTATTTTATGCATTTGTCAGTAAACTCAAACCACTGCAACAACCATTACTCACACAAGTACATATGTATATCATGAATCATTCTGTTATGACTATTAAGGAAGATGATCCACTATGGCACAATACAAATTAATTTAAAATAATGCTAAATAGCATCAAGACTTCATGAACTTTCACATTAATTAAAACACTTTCACAAACTCTTTCAGATGATGGGGTAATAATAATAATAATAACTTTAATTTCTATAGCGCCTTTAAAAAAAAACAAGGACACTTTACAATTCTACGGGAATTGTAGAACCATTTGTCTTACCGTGGGTGTGAAAGAGATACTGACATACCATACCAAGCCTTACCGTACCAAGCCATATTATACCAAGCTATACAATTCAGAGCCATACCAAGTATGCTCATGGAAAGGTTTATGGAAAACTGCTCTTTTGCTGAGAAAGGGGTGTATTTTTTTGAAATGGTCTTTATTTTTTCAGCTTTTTTAGCAATGTTCTTCTTTTTCTTTTTTGAGAAAACATTGTTGCGATTGATGTCTTTCCCAATGTTTCTCTTTTTTTTCCTTTTTTTTTTTGCAGCTGATTTTTTTGTCAGACCATTTCAATTCTTTATTTTTTTTACATTTCAAAATAAAGCCAAGAATCGTGAAGCAAAGCCATCATACAAATCATTAAAATCCAGAGATAAAATATTTACACAAAAGCGACTATGCAGAGGCCAAACTCTTCCACAGGTTGTTAGGTGGTCTTCTCTGAACCATAAACATTCCACAAAGTATTTAACATCATGATCATCGCATCATAAATTGATCAGTCAAACGATCTTTTCAAAAGACATCTGGTCAAACTTTAACCAAATATAAGCAAAAATAAACTGTACCCTTGTAAGGGGTTCCTGAACTGATTTTATAGTTAAAAAGCATGACAAATCACTTCTGTTATCCTGGCATGACATTTCACTGGATCAAAATCACACAAGGTACTATTTTTTGTCAGTATACTTTTTCGGCCAAACAAATGTAACTGTTAGGGTCTAACAATAGTGAAATGCACCTGGTAATAAAAAAAAAAACAGCCAATCAAAAACAGGAAAGCAAAAGATGCTCCATGCCAGCGCAGCACACAGGTGGGGAGGGTCACGGGGTTAGTCGGTCTTCATCTGCGCCAGGGGCGGGGCTCGTTGTCATCATCCTCTTCATCATCATCCTCCTGGAGCAACGCATCATCAATCAGCGACTCCTCCTGGAACTGAGAAGGGGTACATCAAGTGAGCTTCAAAACACTACCCCAACTACCCATGGTCTGTTAAACACTACCCCAACTACCCATGGTCTGTGAAACACTACCCCAACTACCCATGGTCTGTTAAACACTACCCCAACTACCCATGGTCTGTTAAACACTACCCCAACTACCCATGGTCTGTTAAACACTACCCCAACTACCCATGGTCTGTGAAACACTACCCCAACTACCCATGGTCTGTGAAACACTACCCCAACTACCCATGGTCTGTTAAACACTACCCCAACTACCCATGGTCTGTTAAACACTACCCCAACTACCCATGGTCTGTTAAACACTACCCCAACTACCCATGGTCTGTTAAACACTACCCCAACTACCCATGGTCTGTTAAACACTACCCCAACTACCCATGGTCTGTTAAACACTACCCCAACTACCCATGGTCTGTGAAACACTACCCCAACTACCCATGGTCTGTGAAACACTACCCCAACTACCCATGGTCTGTTAAACACTACCCCAACTACCCATGGTCTGTGAAACACTACCCCAACTACCCATGGTCTGTGAAACACTACCCCAACTACCCATGGTCTGTGAAACACTACCCCAACTACCCATGGTCTGTTAAACACTACCCCAACTACCCATGGTCTGTTAAACACTACCCCAACTACCCATGGTCTGTTAAACACTACCCCAACTACCCATGGTCTGTGAAACACTACCCCAACTACCCATGGTCTGTTAAACACTACCCCAACTACCCATGGTCTGTGAAACACTACCCCAACTACCCATGGTCTGTGAAACACTACCCCAACTACCCATGGTCTGTTAAACACTACCCCAACTACCCATGGTCTGTTAAACACTACCCCAACTACCCATGGTCTGTTAAACACTACCCCAACTACCCATGGTCTGTGAAACACTACCCCAACTACCCATGGTCTGTTAAACACTACCCCAACTACCCATGGTCTGTGAAACACTACCCCAACTACCCATGGTCTGTTAAACACTACCCCAACTACCCATGGTCTGTGAAACACTACCCCAACTACCCATGGTCTGTGAAACACTACCCCAACTACCCATGGTCTGTTAAACACTACCCCAACTACCCATGGTCTGTGAAACATTACCCCAACTATCCATGGTCTGTTAAACACTACCCCAACTACCCATGGTCTGTTAAACACTACCCCAACTACCCATGGTCTGTTAAACACTACCCCAACTACCCATGGTCTGTTAAACACTACTCATGCTCTGTGAAACACTACCCCAACTACCCATGGTCTGTTAAACACTACCCCAACTACCCATGGTCTGTTAAACACTACCCCAACTACCCATGGTCTGTTAAACACTACCCCAACTACCCATGGTCTGTTAAACACTACTCATGCTCTGTGAAACACTACCCCAACTACCCATGGTCTGTGAAACACTACCCCAACTACCCATGGTCTGTGAAACACTACCCCAACTACCCATGGTCTGTGAAACATTACCCCAACTACCGATGGTCAGTTAAACACTACCCCAAATACCCATGGTCTGTGAAACACTACCCCAACTACCCATGGTCTGTGAAACACTACCCCAACTACCCATGGTCTGTGAAACACTACCCCAACTACCCATGGTCTGTTAAACACTACCCCAACTACCCATGGTCTGTTAAACACTACCCCAACTACTCATGCTCTGTGAAACACTACCCCAACTACCCATGGTCTGTGAAACACTACCCCAACTACCCATGGTCTGTTAAACACTACCCCAACTACCCATGGTCTGTGAAACACTACCCCAACTACCCATGGTCTGTGAAACACTACCCCAACTACCCATGGTCTGTGAAACACTACCCCAACTACCCATGGTCTGTGAAACACTACCCCAACTACCCATGGTCTGTGAAACATTACCCCAACTACCGATGGTCAGTTAAACACTACCCCAAATACCCATGGTCTGTGAAACACTACCCCAACTACCCATGGTCTGTGAAACACTACCCCAACTACCCATGGTCTGTGAAACACTACCCCAACTACCCATGGTCTGTTAAACACTACCCCAACTACCCATGGTCTGTTAAACACTACCCCAACTACTCATGCTCTGTGAAACACTACCCCAACTACCCATGGTCTGTGAAACACTACCCCAACTACCCATGGTCTGTTAAACACTACCCCAACTACCCATGGTCTGTGAAACACTACCCCAACTACCCATGGTCTGTGAAACACTACCCCAACTACCCATGGTCTGTGAAACACTACCCCAACTACCCATGGTCTGTGAAACACTACCCCAACTACCCATGGTCTGTTAAACACTACCCCAACTACCCATGGTCTGTGAAACACTACCCCAACTACCCATGGTCTGTGAAACACTACCCCAACTACCCATGGTCTGTTAAACACTACCCCAACTACCCATGGTCTGTTAAACACTACCCCAACTACCCATGGTCTGTGAAACACTACCCCAACTACCCATGGTCTGTTAAACACTACCCCAACTACCCATGGTCTGTTAAACACTACCCCAACTATCCATGGTCTGTTAAACACTACCCCAACTACCCATGGTCAGTGAAACATTACCCCAACTACCGATGGTCAGTTAAACACTACCCCAAATACCCATGGTCTGTGAAACACTACCCCAACTACCCATGGTCTGTGAAACACTACCCCAACTACCCATGGTCTGTGAAACACTACCCCAACTACCCATGGTCTGTTAAACACTACCCCAACTATCCATGGTCTGTTAAACACTACCCCAACTACCCATGGTCTGTGAAACACTACCCCAACTACCCATGGTCTGTTAAACACTACCCCAACTACCCATGGTCTGTTAAACACTACCCCAACTACCCATGGTCTGTTAAACACTACCCCAACTACCCATGGTCTGTGAAACACTACCCCAACTACCCATGGTCTGTTAAACACTACCCCAACTACCCATGGTCTGTGAAACACTACCCCAACTACCCATGGTCTGTTAAACACTACCCCAACTACCCATGGTCTGTTACTCCATCACTGCTAACAGCACCATTCACTGAAACACAAAACTGAGGTGAGGGTAAAGCAGAAAGCTATGTAGCAATAACATTCATCTGGGAACCCAGCATCTCATTTCAATTGTGATTCTGGGGGCGAACAATGTAAAAAGTGGGGACAGGAAGTTGTCAGCAAGTCTCCACGTCCCTAAACATTTCACTGTAGGTTCACTTGAGTCACTCGCTTGCTTACAACCTGATTTGCACGCACTACATAAAATGACAACGTTAGCTGAAGAAGAAAGCTGAATTGTTGATGCCATCATCTAGCAGGGGAACATTCAATTCTCTGTTGGAAAATAAATCACTGGATGCCACCACCTCCCAGCCCCACTTGCATTGCAGTTGCCATCAGACTCAATTTAAATGGAGTCTTCAGCCCTATTCGCACAGGACTAGTATTACATAGGGACCTCATCTGACTAGCTATCAATAGTAAATAGGATAGTTTAGCGGATGTTACAGAGAGCCTGGACTACATATGCGGGGGATAATGATACATTTTAGTAAAATACAGACTACCCACAGATGTGAAGGGGTCATTTCTAAATCACATGGGGTCCCCAGGTTCCACCAGGTAATACTAGTCTGTTATCTGTTGCTTGTTGTTTCTGTGTTTTCCATTTTCCCCATATTGTCAGCGTCTTTGAGCCTCGGAAAAGCGCTATATAAATATAATGAATTTGTATTATTATTATTATTAGTCCTGTGCCAGGTAATATTAGTCCTGTGCAGGTAATACTAGTCCTGTGAGAATAGGGCTTTCCAGACACTCAGAACTATTGCAAGCTATAAATTACAGATGCTCGTAGTGATATTGTGCTTTTAATTCCATTCCCCAATAAAGCAAGAGCCTTGTTTAGCTAAAGATGAAGGCCCTCTCCAACAGTCAGCCTCAGGTTTGGCCTCGTCAGTGTGTGTGTGTGTGTGTGTGTGTGTGTGTACCTCATCATCCTCGGGCTCGGCCTCGTCTGTGTCTGCAGTGCTGAGGGAGATGGCAGGCTTGTGCCAGGCCAGACGGAGCTCCTGGTTGTTCAACCTCAAACCATGGACCGCCGCCTAGTAGGGGAGAGAGTTTAGATAGGAAGAGGGGAGAGAGGGAACGAAGAAGGAAGGAGTTAGACCATTGAGGAGAGAAAGGTGGAGGACAGCAGAGAGAATAGGAGGTGTGGGGTAGGGTTGGACGTTTTTACGTTTAAACCGAAAACCGGGGTCTCCGAAAATAGCAACGTTTTATGTAAAAATTGTCATAAAACCAGACTCTTTTTTCTTCTTTTGTTTTATTTTATTTTTTTACATTTTATCACATCATAAATTGCTATATATAATAAACACCATAAGAGTGTGTGGTTGAAGATGCTATGAAAGTGATTTTTGTAAACAATGTAATTTGTCAAATAAATAACCCGTCAAAAAATTAAACTTGGTGACCAACTACAAGAAACGTCTGACCACTGTGCTTGCCAGCAAGGGTTTCTCCACCAAGTACTGAGTACCGAGTCATGTTTTGCTAGGGGGTGAAATACTTATTTTACTCAATAAAATGCATGTGATTTTTTAAATATTCTGTCTCACTGTTAAAATGAACCTACCATTACAATTATATATTGTTTATTTCTTTGTTAAACTCACAAAATCAGCAGGGGGTGAAATACTTATTTTCCCCACTGTAGTATATGGCTCCATCAAAGCCCTACAACAATGTCATTTTCAATCCTGCGGTTAACCGAAAAACCGAAGTTTTGTTTTGGAATGCTTTAACGGTATCAGAAGTTGGAAAGCTTCCAACCCTATTGTGGGGTTAAGAGACAGAAGGAAGGAAGCCATGAGTGTCCCCTACCTGCTCCGCCTCTGGCCTGGACCTGTAGGTGATGACTGCGCTGAGCGAGTGTTCATCAATATGGCAGTCTTCAATCTCACCAAATTGCTTTAAAAAAAAAAACAAGGAGGGAACAGACAGACAGGTGATATCTTGAACTCTAGCAACTAGCTCACACAAACACACTGGTATCACTGCACTTTACAAGACAATGAACCCTTGGTTTCTCCGTTTACAGGAGTTTAACAGAAACCTTTTCCTGCGAGGAACTAGCTGTGAGAACGTTTCTTACAGCAAAATGTGGCAGCAGGTCGACGCGGTCGGCGTCCGTGAAGCCAGAGATCTCCAGAGCCCTGGGCCGGTGGTCCACCGAGGCGTGCAGATGCGCACCTCTGCCACGACCCCGCATCCCTCGACCCCTGCTCCGGAGGGCCCCCCGGCCCCGCGCGTGGCCCCCTCTCCCCCGCCCTGGGGCCAGGATACCTCTCTTAGCTGCCTGGAGGAGTAGGGGGGTGGGGTGAGATACAGAGGATCACTCAGCAGATAAGGTCAGGCCGTTCGGATTTCCATCAGAGCTGTACATTTCTGGGACTTAATACCCAGCTCTATCGAACAATGTTCCACTCTGACAGGCTTCAAATCCAAACTGAAATTATGGCTGATAGATAACCAATCATGTGACCACTGACCACACAGACTCCAAACTTTTTTCTTTCTTCTATTTTTTTTATGATGTAATGTTTTCTTTTTTTGTAATCAGTATTTTATTGAATTGTTCAATTAACACATTTCTTGACTTATACAACTTTTGTATAAAATGGTAACAATATCACCGAATAAGTCTTGCTGTCATCAAACAGAAATAATACAGAAAAAAGAACAAACTATAAAATTAAAATTAAAATAAATAAAAAAGCACCCATAGATTACATTCATCACTCATCCAATTTGTCAACTTAAGTCTTACAACCGACTAGCAATATATCTCAAGTAGCCTCCCCATTTTGCTGTGTATTGTTCAGTTCTGTCCATAGTACTGAAGGACATTTGTTCGTATGCTGCCACCTTTGCCAACTCCATAAGCCATTCCTGGAAAGACGGCTCCCCTGCGTTCCTCCAGTGTCTCATAATTATTTGTTTTCCAACCATTATACTGGTCTGAATAAATTCTGCAGCTCCACATAGAGACGTCATTTGTGGATCACTGAGAACATACAGTCTCGGACAAAACTCAAAGTTGTCCTGGGTAATGTTTTGCACCCATTTGTGGATCTTTCGCCAGTAATTTTGAATCATAGGACGATGTAATGTTTTCTTGAGTGTAAAGTGTGATGTTTTCATTTCCTGTAGTTATGTTTTATGTGACTTTACTATGTCCTGTAATTAGGGATGCTCCGATCTGGATTTTGGGGGCCGATACCGATCACCGATTTTTTTCCTCAAGATCAACCGATACCGATTTTTTTTTTAATACATAACTGTAGGCCTACTGACTGGATAGCCTACATATTTTTTGCTTTTTAGACAAAAGTTTTGATCCATTAGGCACCAAGCAAACGCAGACCCATTTTTATGGCATAGTAAAGGTCTGGCCTATCACCCAGTTAGGGCCTGAAGCCCAAGTCAGTCGATATGGCTGTATAAAAGACATCATAAACGTGGCCTTCATGGTTTACATACTGTTACGTCCTCCTATGTTTTCTGTTCAGTTATCTGTCTTCCCCAGGGGAAAAAAAAAAGAAAAAAAAAGAAAAAAAAAAGATCGGTAGACTGAGGCTTTACGGTAAACAATTGCCACCGAGACATTCGGGACCTATTGGACACATTGGCCGTGTATTGAGTCTATTGAGTGTGTTGAGTCTATCGAGTGTATCGAGTGTATCGAGTGTATCGAGTGTATCGAGTGTATCGAGTGCACACCTCTAGCTGCAGCTGTGTGTATTTGATCTTCAGCTGGGCGGTGTCTTCTCCTGACTGCGTCTTCTGATACAGGTCCAGCTCCGTGTCCAGTAACTCCTTCTGGGCCTGCCGTGCAGAGAAGAACCAACACATTTACACACTGAGGGTCTCAACACTGTTCAACACCTCCATACATAGTGTACACTAATCAGTACATACTAGTACTACTAGTATATAGGGTATATCAAGCCCCTTCGCATGTGTCAGTGTACAAATGACTTCATAAAACGCAGTGATAGAGAGGAGCAAATATAGGTATTTCTGTATCCATGGCGTGTGTGTGTGTGTGTGTGTGTGCGTGTGTGTGTGTGTGTGTGTATGCACCATACTGTACCTGGGCCTTGCTCTTGGCAGGTCTGAGAGGGTTGTTGCCGGAGATGCCCTTGATTTCCTCCTGCAGTTTGGTGATGCTCTTGGTGAGCGTGCTCAGCGCCTCCATGATGCGAGCCTTGCCCTCCACCTTCATGGTCTTGTTCTTCTCCAGTTTGGATATCAGCAGCTTGGGGTTGGAAAGCACAGAACATGATGATTAACACATGACGACAAATATAGCAGCTATAACACATACATTACAGCGATATATTAAAAGCAAACAATCTAAAGAATCGGGACTGGACCATGTTCTAGACTTCACTTCCTAGGTGTGACTATGTTGAGTGTTCTACCATTCTCCAAAGTCTTTTTGTTGGATCATTGCCGCCTCTGTCAGCTTCTTGTTCCTGCCCCAGCCAACTGAGTGTGTTTTCCAGGAAGCCTTCCACCCCCTGGGGGGGCCTCCCACCCCCTGGTACAATTGTCTCAAGGAGCTCACCTTCTGCGCCTCGATGTGCTTCTCCAAGATTTCCTGTTTCTTCTTCCTCACGTCCTGTTGGAGCCGTAGGGCTTCCTGTGAAAGGGAATCGTGGGCAGTGTTCAGGAGCTTGGTACCGCCACACAGACTCGTCATCAAAGGAGAGGGACAAGAGATGACCATTCATTTTTCTCTTCCATTCCACCCCACCCCTCATCATCATCCTCACATGTTTCTTCTTCAGTGCGTCCTCGGCAGTGGCCACGCCCCCGAACGGGACAGTCTTCTGGGTTGCCTTCAGGGCAGCCAGGTTGTACACAGTCTTAGTCAGTCCGGTAGAGGTGGAGAACACCTGGAGGAGAGGAGAGGGTCATTCACTCCAGAGGGAACATCCAGGTCTATGGTGTATACACTTAGGAAAGAGGACACAGAAACAATAGCTGCTGAAGGCCCTCACCTTTGCCCCTGTGACCGCTGGTTTGGGTGAGAACCCCAGCCGCTCCTTCACTGAGGTCTTGGCTGCACTCTGTATAGAAAATAAACACAAAATGACTTACTGCTCTTTGATTTTTGATCTGATAAAGAAACCATCCAAAAAAATGTGCATCCTCTAACCGGACAGAGACAGACAGACAGACATGCGCTCTCACACACACACAGACACACACACACACACACACCTGAGAGGCTACACTGGAGTCTTGCGAGGGTTCGGAGTTCCCAGCAGGCAGAGGGCCGAGGCGGTCCTTCACAGACTGTTTGAGGGTGGTGGCGGAGAGGTGCTGGCTCTGCAGGGCGTCACAGAGACAACCACGACCGTTGAGGAGGCGATCGTCAACAACAACAACAAACTTCTATCGCTAATATTAAAGGACAACAGCGGTAGCACCATAACCTAAGATACTAAGAGCCATTCAGATGACGATGACAACCACTGTAAACCACTTGGGCACTGGGCTGTGACACTAGAAAAGGGGAAGTGAGACTGTCACAGCCAAAAAGGAAGTGCTTGTTTGCCTGAAATAATCGACGCAGGAGAAAAGAAAACACAAAAACAGGGAGGAGCAGCACATTTACAGGTGCGACCCTTACCATAAGTGGCTGTGGGTAGTGGTGTGGGTGGGGGGGCTGCCCCTGACCAGTCCCCTGGTTCTGCCCCGGGTTCTTCCCCTGGTTGTGGTTCTGGCCCGGCAGGTCCTCGTGGTGCCAGTGCACTCTGATGAAGCGGTTGTTGAGCACAGCCTCCGGGCTCTGCATGGCGCGCCTCGCCTCCTCGTGGGTGGCGAACTGGATCAGCGCGCCCTCCGGATCGCTCTGATAGGCCACCTGCAGAGACACGGCCACAGGAGGAGGAGGAGGGTCAGAGATGGAGATCGGCACGTACACGCCCGGCGTCTCCTCTTTGAAAAAACAACATCGAAAACGTCTCCGCTTCACACAGCAACGTAAACAGACTTAACACATCACCACCACCGGGGTGTCACCTTCATACATCTGTGTATGTCACCTTCATACATCTAGGTAAACGACACCTCTTTGCTGTAACATTGTTCAAACATTCTGATAAAAACATGAAGCTAGAGGGCTGTGACCAGACTAATGGTAAATGGACTGCACTTATATAGCGCCTTTATCCAACAGCCTCTCATTCACCCATTCACACACACATTCACACACCAACGGCGGCAAGCTACCATGCAAGGCGCCAGCCCGCTCAGTGGGAGCAATTTGTGGCATGTGGCCAGCCGGGGCTCGAACCGCCGATCTGCCAACCTTGCGATCATTAGACGGCGGCTCTACCTCCTGCGCCACAGCCGCCCTCGAAAGTGAGACTAGTGAATCCCAGTGCAGCCTGGGAGGCAGGCGGTTCTCTGAGGCACTCTGTACCTGCAGGTTGACGATAGTCCCGAACTTGCTGAAGTGCTCGTTGAGCTTGCTGATGTTGTTGAGCTCCGGGGGGATCTGCCGCACGGCCAGCTTAGCGTTGGGAGAGCCATAGGGGACCGGAGCCCTCTTCTGGTGGTAGCCCTGGTGGTTGGGCTTGTTGAAGCTGGGTCTGGGGAGGGAGAGTAAGTAAGTAATGTTATTTATATAGCACATTTACAACGACAAAACAGCCGCCCAAAGTGCTTCACAGATAAAACACTAGTAAAAGAAAACAACAAATGAAAATACACAAAAACAAGGTGCAATACAGGTGCAGAAATAAAAGTGAAGAAAAGTGCAGTGTCGGGAGGCAGGCTCACCTCAGGTCAAAGGCCAGGGAGAAAAGGTGTGTCTTAGCTAATGTTTTAAAAGCCTTGAGGGTCAGGGCAGATCTGACGTGGAGGGGGAGGCTATTCCAGAGCCTAGGGGCTGCCTTTGAGAAGGCTCTATTCCCTCTGGTTTTGAGCCTGGTCCTAGGGACCTCCAGCAGGATAGATGGAACTTATGGAGTAATTCCATAGCAAAAAGTGGCAGGTATCCTGCACCTAGGTTAAGCATAATCCTAAACTAAAAAGGCATCTTCAATACAGAGCCTCCACTGTGGTTTTAGGGCTTACTTGTCGAACCAGGGTTTCTTCATGGGCATCCCTCCGTCGTGAGACACTGCCGACCTCTTCCTGGAGTCAGATTCCAGAACGATCCGCATGTTGTTGCTGTTGGACATCTTATCTGAGGAAGTCGAAACACACGCATTAAATACAGCCTTGAAACCGTGACAGAACTGACTTGTAAGTGAACACCTACATACGGAAGCGTGCAAAATGGGCGTGCCATAACCAGTGTTGCCAACTCCTCTGTAATGGAAGTAGCTGTTGGCTCTCCCAAAAGTAGCTAGAAGTAGCTAGAGGACGTAATCAACAAATTTGGCGCTTTTGACTAATTAAGTCGCCATGGGGGTCTGGAAAGTCGCCAGATATAGCGACAAAGTCACCAAGTTGGCAACACTATACCTCTGTGTGGTAGGTCCACCTCCCCCATGGTCAGGCCAATCAAGTTGGGCCGTTGCACGTTGACCCTGTGTCGGTACACAGGTCTGGAAGTGCTGGTCATGCTGGGGGCCTCTGGGTTGTAAACGTCCGTCTCGTAAGAGTCTGGGAAAGACAGGGAGAGAGTGAATTGTAAGTTCACCAAGGATGAAGAGCATGAACGCAATGACCACACACACACACACACACACACACACACACAGACAGAGCTCTGTCTGGGGCCTACCGGTGGGGAAGAGTGGTGGCGGGGGCTGGGGGATGGAGGGGCGTATCCCGGAGGTGACGATGGTGGGGACAGAGCTGGTGATGGAGTTGGGGGGTGCATCCATACCCGAGGCCTGGAGGGGGGGCAGGGGAGGAGGGGGACCTAGGGGACGTATGGGGAAAGCAAAAGTCACTATAGGAGAGGAGGGGGGGGCATGGGTAAAAAAACAAGATGTGAGAAACAGAGGTAAAAAAACAAGATGTGAGAAACAGAGGTAAAACACAGAGAGAGAGAGAGAGAGAGAGAGAGAGAGAGAGAGAGAGAGAGAGAGAGAGAGAGAGAGAGAGCTGAACCAGAGTAAGTGAGAGCATTTCTTAAACATATCTTCAGCCATGAGTAGGGTTGCAAAATTCCCTTACATTGGGGAAACTTTCCGATAATTTCCAATGTTTCCATAGTTTCCAATGTTTCCATAGGGTTTTCAATGTTTCCATGGGGTTTTCAATGTTTCCATGGGGTTTTCAATGAAAATCTGAAAGTTTCCCAAATGTACGGGAATTTTGCAACCCTAGTCATGAGCAGATTAGAAGGTATAATCTACAGCCATGAGCAGATCAGAAGGTATAGCCTAATCTACAGACATGATCAAATAAGAAGGTATAATCTACAGACATGAGCAGATAATAATAATAATAATAATAATAAATTGTATTTGTATGACGCCTTTCAAACCACCCAAGGACACCTCACAGGGCAAGAGACACAGTAAAATACAATCAGGTTAAAAACAAACGGGGGAGATAAGAAGGTGTACCTGCGACAGGGGGGAGGCTGGGTGGCAGGGTGCTAGGCGGGGGCACTGGCGGCCTCCGGTTGACCGGGGGAGGCGTCATGAGGGGGGGCGGGGGGCCAGGGGGGGGCCCCTGGGGGTCCACCCCGGCGATGGGCGGAGGGGGCTGGAAGGTGAGCATGCTGGGAAGGTTGACGTCCTCCACCACGACGGGGTCGCTGCCGTGGTCGAACGGACACATGTCCCCGCGCATGCAGAACCCCTTCTCTGCAAAAAACAGATGCACATAGGACAGTAACACACTGTGGTGGTGGTGGCAGAGAGACACATGCGACACGTTCTCACGCTTTGGTTCTCATGTCGGGATCCGATGTAACGATCAGACTTTTCTTTCGAAAAATGTGAATCCATTTCCGCGTTGTTGAAAATCAACGACACGTCGCTAGTCGACTGACACAGCTTGTTTTGCGAGCCTGCTAACAATGTAAAATTGTGTTCTAGTTAACTAGGTAGCAGTGGGGATTACTCAACTGAATCTTGAAGTTTGTGTTGTGATTCTCAACAACGTTGAAACGTAGTTCTGTGTTTTCAAAAGAAAAGTCAGAAAATTTTGATTGGTTGCCGACATGCGGACCAAATGATCTGACTGTCACATGATATGTCTCCCAGCATGTAGAAACCATTCCCTCTTAAAGTAGAGTCAAACAGTACAAAAACTATTTGGCCGTGTTCGTTAATTCGCTCTGAGAGCGCCGGAACGTCCACATGACTGCCTCTCGTCCAATCAAATTACTTGGTTCCATTATGACGTTGAACCCAGTGTGCACTCCGACAAATTTATGAACGCGGCCTTTATTTCAACCAGTCTCTGCCTATTCCAATCAGAACAATTAATACATTTTAATCAAAACAATCAACAATTTAAAATGTTTATGTAAAATGTGCAACTGTCTCTGTTTTCGAAATAGTAGCATGCAGGAGTAAAGCCAGCATTGTAGCGTGACCCGTTTGGAGCCCCGGCCCTTACCATCGTAGTCACGGCAACGCTTCCTCTGCTGAGGGGGCGGGCCCCGGGTGAAGGGGACGCGGTCCAGCGGGTGGTCCGGCTGGAAGTCGGACCAGCTCTCCGTGGTGCTGCTGTTGCCGTGGTGAGAGGGGGCGATGACTGTGATGGTGCTGCTCAGGGTGGGCACGGGGAAGTGGGCGGTGGTGGTGGTGGCCACCAGGGGCGCTGGCGTGTAGCCCTCCCCGCCCGCCTCGGGCCTGTCTGCCCGCTCCTGGTCGTACTTGGCCTTGACAGCGTCCCTGTCTGCAACAACAACCAACATGTCAGGATTGACCCCCCCCCGGGATTCAGAGTCAGGACAACCCTATTCAAGGGCAGGGTTCGACATTAACGGTTGCCCGATTGCCCGGGGCAAGTAAAACATTTGCCAGGTTTGTTTGCGCAACAGCGACAACGCTGCTGGATCCTGGATCTGTGTATCGGTGTGCAGGAAGAACAACGGACGGAGCAGGCGCCAGCCCAAACTAGATGATCGCGGAGTGAAGATATTATTAAAGCGTACGCGCTGATCGACAGACAGGTGGACAGGCGCGTACGCTTTAATAACCGTTAATTATGAACCCTGGCAACCCTATTCAAGTGACTTGTGATTACGCACACAATACATACGCACACAATACACACACACAATACACACTCACACACACCTCTACTCCTGGAGCGAGTCCTGCTGTGTGTCCTGCTCCTGCTGCGGTCTCGGTCCCGGTCCCTCTCCCTGTCTCTGTCACGAGCGCGGTCGCGGCTGCGACTCCGGCTGCGGCTGTAGGTGCGACCTCTCCGCCTGTTGTAGCGGTCCCGGTAGGAGTCTCGCCTTGGGGGGTTGCGGTCGTACTCTCGCTTCCTGGGGCGGTCGTCCCTCTGGCGGTCGTCCACTCTCCTGAGACGGAGGGACAGATTGCGGTGTTAATTGTTCCCTGTGCCTGTTCGTTAACTCTGTGTTCTATGTGCTCATGTTATCTGTTGCTTGTTGTTTCTGAGTTTTCCCCATATTGCCAGTGTCTTTGAGCCCCAGAAAAGCACTATATAATTACAATAAATTATTATTATTATTATTAGATACGCACAGATACAGATACACACACACACACACACACACACACACACGTGCATGTTAAGTTTGTCACCTGCCGTCTCTGCTGTAGCGTGAGCTGGACTGCGGGGGGCTGTGGTTCACTCTCCTAGAGAACTTCTTCTCCCTGTCTTCCTCCCTACTTGGCTGGAACAAAACAACACATATCTGCTTAATACACACGACGAGAACCATAGCAAATCTGTCTTCCTTTTACCCTGGTCGTAAACAATCCGTCGCGTGTCCTATTTTCAACATACTGACGATCTGAAACAGCCGTAAATCTCATATTTAGAAGTACTTCAAGTACTTATTCATAATGAATTTCATCGAGACACAGGAGGGCCAAGCCGATGCGAATAAGCCGTTCAATCAGTCACCTCCTCTTTCTTCTGCTCATCTTTCTCCGTTTTCACCTCCGTTTTGACCACCGAAGACGTCAGCGGCAGGTCCGGCTGAGGTAGGTAGCTTTTGGAGTTCACAGCTTCAAACAGTTTATCCACAAACAGCTGGGTCTCTGGAACGAAGTACACAAACAAAATACTAATCATTACACAGTAGGGGCAGATGCTGACTGTGCCCATAAGAATCGACGCTACAGTACCAGTGAGATATATATTTTCATCCTAGTCTGTCTAATGTATTATTGTTTTAATTGACATGATGTTTTATAGGCAGCGGAACTGGGTGAGTGTACTGGTTTGTCCCTCTTAGTGAGGTCACAGAACCAGTCAAGCAGCCATCAGTACCTGGTCCCCACTGAGCTACTGGATCTGGATCTAGTACCTTTCTGAAGAAACACATCCAACTGGTCGATGCATAGAGCCTTCAGCTCTTTTTCACTTTTATCTTTCTTCACCAAGGCAACGACATATTTAGCGAGGGCAGAGGGGTCTGCCTCACAACTGGGGGGGGGGGGGGAAGCAAAAAGAGAAACAAAGTTTATCAGACTTGGTTAGCAAGCCAGCAGTACAGTAGCGAGCTGTAGAACAGTTGTGGTTGTTGTGATATATCATTGGTGCAGCAACACATTGAAAAAACCACTTGGCTTCTCATCCTTGAATCATACAAGAGGAGTCAGCTACTTGTTGCCAAGTCGTCGGGCTTGCAGACAGACAGGGCATGCTGCTCACTGGTGTTAGCTTGGCTAGCCAGCTAGTTGGCTAATAACGTCCCACTAGCAGCTTAGCCACACTTACATGGGTTCGAGGGTTTTGGAGAGCCACGTTTTCAAGGCATCGAGGTTTTCAATGATCATCTTTCCAGACACCGCTTCAACTTTTCTTCCACTTAGTAGCCAGAGTTAGTGGCAGATCCTTCCCGACACGGCCAGATCTGTCCGAGGAGTCAGCAGGCTAGCACAACATCAGTCTGTTTACTCTCCTCTCTCATACGAGCTATGCTAGCCTAGCTTCTGACTGTCTCTCTCATACGAGCTATGCTAGCCTAGCTTCTGACTGTCTCTCTCAGGCCCAACAAGACTTGCTGTGGCTTGTTTTCTTCTCTTACTTGCTTTTTGTACGAGTTATAGCAATGCAATGGGGGGGGGGGCGTCTATTTTTATAGCGACGAGACCCTCACATAAAACTAGTTTCACAGTTTGCAGAATTGTAACGTCTTGGGTGTCCAGTTCTGGCTAGCTACACACTCTTCCCTCATGCAAGTAAATAATGGCGACTATGTACTCCCGTTGTAGTCTCGCTGCTGCAAGAGATCTCGCGAGATGATAAACATCCTCGTGTGAAACTGCAATCACATCAATGACTGTTAGATAGATAGATAGATAGATAGATAGATAGACTTTATTTGTCATTGTTACAGTACAGGTACCAAACAACGAAATTTAGGAGGGGAGGCTCCCCTCGTGTTTAAGAAAGGAAAAAGAAACACATTTTGGAAAAAGCATAGATGCATAAAATCACAAGAAGATAAGGAGCTGGTTTACATCAATAGAGGCTATGTACACAATCCACTGTACTATACTGCACAGATAGTCAACTAGGGTTGTCATATTGCACAAGAAAGTATTTTTTTCACATTTTTTTAAAGTGTCACAGTTTGCAGGCTTGAAAATGTACATGTTTGTGCCTCAGCACTAGCTGCCATTTACAATCCGTCCGGACTTGTCCTGGGCCCAGAACTTAGGCCTTTACTGTGTTCAGGGCCTTGACGGCCCTGTGGTAGAAGCTGTCCTTCAGTCTGTTTGTCCTAGCGGCCGGGGTCCTGTACCTCCTGTTCGAGGGCAGCTTGACAAAGTGTTCGTGCCCAGGGTGGGTCGGGTCCTTGGAGATCTTGGAGGCCCTCCTGAGACAGCGTGTTTCGTACAGCTCCTCCAGAGAGGGGAGGGTGGCGCCGGTGATCCCCTGTGCTGTTCTCACGACTCTCTGTAGATCGTTTCTCTCCGCTGCCGTGCAGCTGTGGTACCAGTTGGAGATGCCGAAGGTGAGGATGCTCTCCACTGCGCCGTGGTAGAAGGCCACCAGCATCTCCTGCTTGCTGTGTTGTTTCTTGAGGCATCTCAGGGTGTATAGCCGCTGTTGTGCCCTCTTGATGGTGCCTTTAGTGTTGTCCTTCCAGGCCAGGTCATCCCGTATGATGTGTCCCAGGAAACGGAGGTTTGAGACCATCTCTACGCTCTCTCCGTCGATGAGCAGGGGCAGGATCTCGGACTTTTTCCTCCTGTAGTCTACGATGAGTTCCTGGGTCTTTGACTTGTTTAGCAGCAGGTTGTTTACCTTGCACAGCTTGCTCAATTGCTCTACCTCATCCCTGTACGCCGCCTCGTCCCCCCCCGAGATACATCCCACCACGGTGGTGTCGTCTGCAAACTTTACGATGTAGTTGCTGGGGTGGATGGGGGTGAAGTCGTGGGTGTAGAGGTTGTAGAGGATGGGGCTTAGCACGCAGCCCTGGGGTGACCCAGTGCTGAGGCTGAGGGCTGTGGAGGTGTGGGGGCCCACCCGCACCCTCTGGGGGCGGTCGGTCAGGAAGTCCTTGATCCACGCACATATAGAGTGTGATAGACCCAGGTCTAGTAGTTTGGTCACTAGCCTGTCTGGAAGGATGGTGTTAAAGGCGGAGCTGAAGTCCACGAAGAGCAGTCTCGCGTAGCTGTTTCCCCTCTCCAGGTGGGATAGAGTGGCGTGGACTGTTACGTGTATCATAGATTTATATGTTATATATATATATTATATATATATATATACAGTACAGGCCAAAAGTTTGGACACACCTTCTCATTCAATGTGTTTCCTTTATTTTCATGACTATTTTATTACATTGTATTCTCACTGAAGGCATCAAAACTATGAATGAACACATGTGGAATGATGTACTTAACAAAAAAGTGTGAAATAACTCTAAATATGTCTTATATTTTAGATTCCTCAAAGTAGCCACCCTTTGCTTTTTTGTTGTTAATAAAATAAAATATATTGTTGTTAATAAAATTATATAATAATAATATTATATATATAATAACATATTATTATTAACACATATTATATTTAATATTATTATTATATATTTTATTAACAACAAAAAAGCAAAGGGTGGCTACTTTGAGGAATCTAAAATATAAGACATATTTAGAGTTATTTCACACTTTATTGTTAAATACATAATTCCTATGTGTTCATTCATAGTTTTGATGCCTTCAGTGAGAATCTACAATGTACCAAATAGTCATGAAAATAAAGGAAACGCATTGAATGAGAAGGTGTGTCCAAACTTTTGGCCTGTACTGTATATACAGTATGTTACGGTACATGTGGGAAAACGGTACATGTGGGAAAACTAGGGTTAGGGTTAGGTGCTAGGGTGCTAGGGTTAAGGTTAGGGTTAGGGTTAGGGTTAGGGTTAAGATTAGGGTTAGACATGCCAGCACGTACCAAATCGACGTAGCACCTAACCCTGAGAGAGAGAGAGAGAGAGAGAGAGAGAGAGAGAGAGAAAGAGAGAGATAGATAGATAGATAGATAGATAGATATAGCGACAAGACCCTCACATAAAACTACTTTCACAGTTTGCAGAATTGTAATGTCTCTCCTCTCCTCTCCTCCCCACTCTCTCCTCTCCTCTCCTCTATAGATATACTGTATATAATATGATCTATCTCTCTCACACACACACACAAACACACATACATATATACACACACACACACACACACACACGCACACACACACACACACACACACACACACACACACACACACACAGCACACACACACGCTGACGCACACACATACAACTGACAATGTAATCTATATTAGAAACACCAATCAGATGTCACTATGAATCAGTGACAGCGTCCATTAATGGCATTTCCTGGATTCACTGGATTTTTGCTTATATATTGTTGTTTTATTATATTGTTGTTTTATCGTCATGTCCTATGCACCAACCTCAAGACAATTTCCTGTATGTGCAAATATACATGGCAATAACAATTATTCAGATTCTAATTCTGATATATGTGAAGATACGTAAATATAATTCTATTTGTTTTTGATAATGTTCCAAATCTATATACTGTAATACCCTAATGATTTATAAATACCATAATACCCTAATGATTTATAAATACCATAATACCCTAATGATTTATAAATCATAATACCCTAATGATTTATGGGAGTTAATTAGAGTGAGGAGAGGTGGGTTCCTAGACTATTGTGCGCAAGGCTCACTGTGCCACATTGGTCTAGCTTCAGCTCCACTCAAATAACAAACCCCAGCCCAAGGAGACAGTCACGTGGCCAAAATGCACAAAGAACAAAATAGTAATGTAAAATGTATGGCATAAAAATGCATTACATTTTGCTGAGTTTTATTTAAAGGTTCATAACTCTAAACAGGCCATACGTATATGCTGTCATGTCAGTAGAATGTGTAGAATTGTAGGAAATGTTGACCCCCAAACCCCCAAAAAGAAATAGCTTCCCCAAACTTGAAACCCATGTTACACCTAACACGCACATCCAAGGCACTTGCATTGGTGAGTATGTGAACACAATGCAGGTCAGAAAAACACTGAAACACCAATCAGATGTCACTATGAATCAATGACAGCATCCATTAATGGCATTTCCTGGATTCACTGCACCAATGTTGAAAAATGTTGTATCACTCTAATATATTTACATTAAAAATGCCACCTTATGAAAGTTATTTACAGACTGCAACTTGATGCATCTCTGTGACAACCAAATACAAATAAACAAATACATTCTTCATAAAACAATCTCCAGACCTTAATACATTCACTCCCTTTGACGAACCCTTCATCTTTTCCACACGTACACCACTATCACTGTCTCAGTCCAAGAAGAAACCACATCAATGAAGTATAATTAGATCAAAAAGGGTCTTTGATCTTATAGGATTGTAAAGAATTGGTGTGGGTAATTTTGAGAATGTGTGGGTAAATGAGGTTTAAGTAGATTATTCCAATCCCCATTTCAGATTGGATTCATGTCCCTGACTCAATGACTACTATACAGAGTTTAAATTGGAGGTGCTGTGGAGACTTCTTCCACTATTTACAGTAAATGATTGATCACAACAGTGTTCCTATGTGCTGTGCTCGGTCTGCTTCTGTCTTTGATCGAAAGACACATAGTAAAAGCCTGAGTGGGATCGCACCAAAGATCTATACGGTAAATATCTGTGAGCTGAGGAGGTCAGATGAAACTACCAGGCAATGTGTTGAATAATCTGATTAGGGGTTGGTTCACACATACAACATACAAAGAGTTGAATTCCAAAACTATATAGCCTATCGAAAAAATCGAAATAATCAAGACTGATTACAACTTCAAAAATATACATGTAATCTATGATGTCCTTTGAAATGTATCTTAAAAGGGTTTTGACAACATACATACATACAAACATACATACATACATACATACATACATACATACATACATACATACATACATACAGGAGTAGACTAAGAAAGAAAGATATCACAGTATGATGTGCCTAGGGTTGTCTGTCGTTGAACTGCAGGTTGATGGGGCCAGCAGGGCAGAGCAGGCCGTGGGTCTTAGCCTTCACCTCCTTATTGTTGGGAGACACACTGATCTGGAACGTCTGGATGAGCTGGAGGACAGACACACACGTACGTCAACCATAGGAATACCAAAATACTAGTCATGGGAATATTGATTCTGGTTGGTTCCTAAGTTACATGATGCATTAGTATTACAGGTGTCAGATCAGTTAAGGCTGCTTGATCAGGCCCCCCCCCCCCCGTCTCTGTCCACAGAAGGAGTAATTGTGTTTCTTAGGCCATGCTGCTCGTCCCATTTCCATACTCAGCATGGTGAACACGTTGACCTCGATGGGCGCTGGCTACCCATAATAATAGAGAGATGTCAAACTTCATCCCACCGTTATAAAATGTACTAATATGCATTGTTTATTTCCTTTATTTCCTGAGGAGGCTCAGGTCCTTTGGCTGAATACGTTTAGTCAGTGGAGGCCAGCGCAGTGCTGTATGTGGTGGCATGCTGGGGGGGGGGGGGGATCAACATCAAGGAAGATGACACCAAGAGGCTGAACAAGCTTATTAGGAAAGCTGTCCTCTGTGTCACCCTGGGCACTGTGGAGGAGGTGGCCAATAGGAGGATGAGGACCAAACTCCTGGCCATCATGAACAATCCCTCACCGTCCCCTACATGACACTGTGACAGAGCAGGGACGCTCCATTAGCAACAGGCTACTACAACCCCGCTGCACTAAGGAGCGCTATAGGAGATCTTTTCTGCCTGCCACAATAAGACTGTACAACTCCTCCTCTGGCTGGCTCGAACGGGGTGATCAGAGTCAGGCTGGGGGATGTTCATTCATACTGGACTGTTCTTACTGTATATAATGTTTCAGATGTCTATTTTATTCAATTGTCACTTTATTTTCTTGCTGTTGTTTGTGAGCTGCTGTAAACTCTTAATTTCCCCTCAGGGATCAATAAAGTACCTATCTATTTATCTATCTATCTATCTCCATCTATCTATCTTATTTCCCCATAATTTTTTCACCATTTCCCCATCATTCCAGAAACAGAGAACGTTTGAGTTGTGTTGTGAAATGCATACAAGGCCCAGTCAGTGATTGGACCACAGCGCTAGTCATGTTTGAGTCTAGTGTGCCAAATTCGAAGGGCCGGACAGCTGAGGTGACAAAAGCTTTCTTTGGATAGTACGGATCTCTGTAAGCGCCCAGTAGAGCGCCCGGGTTTCTGAACATGGTCCAACATAACCTGTAGGAACATATAGAAATGCTGTCTGGGACTGGGACAGATAATCAGAATCTTTAGTGAGGGGACAGAGAATGTGAGGCCATGAAAACACATCTTTAAGTTGGGTTGCAGGGGTTGTTTCTGGACACGGCCCAAGTGTCCCCTGCATTTATCACAAATCCCATGACGGATAAGAGGAGCAATAAATACAATGTTAGAAATTCTGCAGTTGAAGGTGGTTAAAAAAAGATCAGATCAAGATAATTTTTTTCAGGAATGCGTTCAGTGGCACGGTTGCACGATTAGAAATGAGTTTTTACCGATAATGAGTTGTTTGATGTGTGTGTGTGTGTGTGTGTGTGTGTGTGATAGTATATACTGTTTTCACACCCGTGCAAGCGCCAAGTGCATCTCCAGCTCTGCTATTCTCCTGCCGACACAACTTCTGATGCCGTAACCAAACGGGATGGAGCCAAAGTTATCCACCCGATCCGTACGGTCTTTCCTTATCCAGCGTTCTGGACGGAAGTCTTCGGCTCCAGGGAAATTCTCGTCTTCCATGGAGGTAGAATAATGACAGAGGGCCAGCTGGGTCTAGCAGAGAGAATAGAGGGAGGAGAGGAAGAAAGGATCATGGCATGAGTCATGTTGGATAGTATTACATCCGGTTTTGCTGTAATGTTTTTGGAAGAATTATTACATCCTGTCTCTTTTCATAGCTTGTTTAGGCAGAATATTATCCCTGGATACACACACACACACACACACCACACACTTACCCCTTTAGGGATGAAATATCCGCCCACCACCAAATCATCTTGGGTAATCCGACCATTGCCGGGGAGAACAGGAAACAGCCTGCTCAGAGGGGTGAGGGAGGGAGGATTGGGGGGTGGGGGGGGGGGGGGGGGTTACATTGTTACATTGTTACATTGGGGGGTTGTTATTCAATCAGTCCTATAGAGGCAAGAACAGAGAGGGGGGGAAAAGACTAGCATTTGACTATTATAGTTGAGACAGAAGGAGTGAGAGAGAGAGAGAGAGAGACACAGGCACAGAGAGAGAGGGTAAGCCAGGTTGAGTTGAGAGAGAGAGAAAGAGCGAGAGAGATGATTTCCCATCATACATTTTGATTTCGGGCAACGTTGAATCGTAACATAGTACAGGAGCAAAAGTGAGTAGGATTAAAACATAATCTCTCCCACTTCTGGGTGAAATGTGACAGCAGCCGGTGAAACCGGGAACAAGTCGGCAGCCGATTTAATGTTCAGACTTTTATTCAGAAACATTTTAATACATTTCAGCGTTAACCCTAACCCGAAAATCAATGACACACTCGCTAGTCAACTAACACAGCTTGTTTTGTGAGCCTGCTAACAATGTAAAGTAGTGTTATAGTTAACTAGGTAGTAGGGGGGATTACTCACCCAATCCATTGCATTGCAATGTTTTGGCTTGACTAGCCAGTGTGTCATTGACTTTCAACTACATTGACATTTATTTAACATTTTCAGAATAAAAGTCAGAACATTTTGATTGGTTTGGCGACTTGTTCCCGGTTTCACCAACTGCTGTCACAAATAGCAACTATAGAGGGCTGGCCAGGAGAGTGGGACGCACCTGAGTGTCTCTTTGACCAGGCCTCTGATGAGAGGGAGGCGAGGCACGTCGTCACCTGTGGGGATGACTCCATCTCCCAGCGTCCTTGTCAACTCCTCGTAGATCTGCTGCTGCACCTCGGGGTGGCTGGCCAGCAGGTAGGCGGCCCAGGACAGGGTGAACGACGTCTGACGAGAGAGAGGAAGATCAAGAGAGAGAGCGGAGAAGAGAGGAGAGGAGAGGAGAGAGAGAGGAAGCTCAAGAGAGAGGAGAGGAGAGAGAGAGAGAGAGAGAGAGAGAGAGAGAGAGAGAGAGAGGAGAGAGAGGAGAGGAGAGGAGAGAGAGAGAGAGAGAGAGAGGAGAGAGAGGAGAGGAGAGGAGAGAGAGAGAAAGAGAGGAGAGAGAGAGAGGAGAGGAGAGAGAGAGAGAGAGAGGAGAGGATAGGAGAGAGAGAAAGAGAGAGAGAGAGAGAGAGAGGAGAGAGGAAGATCAAGAGAGAGAGAGAGGAGAGGAGACAAGAGGAGAGGAGAGGAGAAGAGAGGAGAGGAGAGAGAGAGAGAGAGGAGAGGAGAGGAGAGGAGAGGAGAGGAGAGGAGAGGAGAGGAGAGGAGAGGAGAGGAGAGGAGAGGAGAGAGAGAGAGGAGAGGAGAGATTAGGGTCAGACATTTTCTTTGTCTTTGTCGTTGTGTCAGCTTAGTGGATGGGAAGGCAGATTTAAAGAATCCTATTACTCTGGGAAGAGTTCACCGTTTTGCAACATCGGGGAAGGACACAGGTTGTTTCCCGGTGAAGAGAATGTCAGAGAAACTGATAAGTGCTCGTTGTGTAAATGTTATTCAGGTTGTGTTATGTATCTAAATGTAAAGGTATGTTATGTATCATGCATGTTCGGAAACAGAAGCGGAGAACCAAAGTCCAACCGTCTGGCTGCCCTCTGGGTCACCGCTCCCCAAACCTGTCAATCATATCCAAATTATATTCAGAACCTTAATTATACACACTCTTACCTAAATACTTGTTATTTACCAACCTTTTATACTCATATCCTCTCACCTCAAACCCCAGTTTTATTTACACAATGATTTCATTATAAGTCGGTATAAGTAACCTAACCTAACCTCGATTCTGATACTTTCCAAGTGGGAAACTCTGGTGTCATCTTTCTAAAACCTTTTTGTTTTCCAAGTCGTACATTTTCCGCGTTTTCTAGTTCCGACATGTCATGAATGCAGCACACAATACGATCACTTATCACCATCATACAAGTAATGCATCTCTCCTTATCTTCTCCAGTCCCACATATTCCTGTAACATTTCCTCCTTCCTTCATTCAAATCAAACCATTCCGCCCACCCACTCTTATCATCACCATGACCCTACCCCACTTCACCCATTCCATCCCTCCCACGTCTTATGTTCTAGAAGCCGTTGGGGAAACTCCCGCCATACGATTGGGAAATGTTTAAAGGTGCCAAACAGGCTGATCAGGCCAACCATTCCAACCTTTTCTTTTTTCATCACATGGGGCGGCTGTGGCGCAGGAGGTAGAGCCGCCGTCTAATGATCGCAAGATTGGGCAAGACACAGAACCCCAAATTGCTCCCAGTGAGCGGGCCGGTGCCTTGAATGGTAGCTTGCCGCCATTGCTATGTGAACGTGTGTGTGAATGGGTGAATGAGAGGCCGTTGTAAAGCGCTTTGGATAAAGGCGATATATAAGTCAGTCCATTTACCCAGTGATGGAGAGTAACCAAATCAAGTTAAGGTTGGCAAGAACTATCAAAATCATGATCATACATGTATCACAATTAATCTGCCTGTGTGATAAGAACGATCCAACCGAGTTCTTGGTTCAGACCACAGGGCTGGACCCAGAGCATGGACCTGCTCTACTGCCTGAGACACAGGTAAAGGATTCCTAAAACCTACAAGTTGTTTCCATCCTTTATGTTCTTCCAAAGCCCCAGGCTGTCTATCCCATGTAGTAAGGAGCAAGAGTGATTCAGTGAGACTATCTTTCTATAACCAAACTCAATCTCTCTCTCTCTCTCTCTCTCTCCCCCTCTTTCCATCCATCCATCCCTCCTCCTCCACCCCCTCTCTCTCAGCCACACCCCTGTGTCAGTCTCACACCCTCTACCAGCTAGGTTCAGTCTGAGGTCACCATCTCACGGAGGAGGATCAGAGGATAAGGGGGCCTTCCCCCCCCTCCCCCCCTCCCTCCCCAAGCCTCCCCTGGCTGGCAACACCTCAGACAGAACCATAGGGAATCAAATGACAGTTCCCTGTGGACGTCCCCCGTCCCTACCTCCACCCCCCACGTCGCCCCCTTGTCCTTCAGACCACAGCTACACAAAGGCAGCGCCACCACAGAGCCACCTGTCACATAACTCCAGACGCGCGTAACACGTTCTGACAGCTCTAGTGTACCCTGGGTAAAGACGGATGCACCGAGGGGTCAGGTAATGGCTAAGCTAAGCCAGCCCCCCTGTGAGGATGTGACCGTTGCAACAAGTTCAACCAAAACACATACACACATACACCCATTCTCTCTCCCATACCCCCCCCCCCCCTCCTCCATTCATACTTCACTTTAATCTGACAGCACACACATACACACACACACACACACACACACACCCACACAAACACCCTGCAGTCATGGGCATTCATACACATAATGCCAGGCAACACATACATACACAAGCATGCATGCATGCACACACACACACACACACACACACACACACACACACACACAGTGAGACATCTGGTAGAGAAGACAAAGTACAAAGGCCCCCTGTGTGGCCATAACAGACAGAGACAAATTACAAGAAACAAAACCTGAGTGAGAAAAAAGCTTTGTAACGGGATATTTCATAACCCCCTCGGTTCACTGCACTGACCTGACGCTGGCACGACTAGAGAGGCACAGGGGTGACTCACTACCCCTCTCTCTCTCTCACACACACACACACGCATACACACAAACCCCTGGGCCCACCAGCCTCACCGTGTCCACTCCGGCCAACAGCATCTCAGTCATGTTGGCGTAGATCTCCTCTAGATTCATCTCCCTGGTAACCAGCATGTGTGTGAGCAGTCCCCCCTTCACAGTCTCTCCTCTGGCCAGCTGGGCATTGATGTCCCCCAGCCTCTTATCAACATGGGACTGGCCTGAGGTAGGGGAATGGATGGGGGGGTATTAAAGCTGATTTAGGACGTGCCCATATTTATGTCTGATTTGGGGACCAGCAGGCCACTTACTGAAATGGAAGAGGCCGTCCCAGGAGTTGCAGAACTCCTCCCAGGGTTTGGGGATGACGGTGCGGAGCCATTTGGGGATGGCGCCGGCGTACATGGTGGTCTTGAAGGACCTGAACATGAGGTGGAGGGCGTCGATGTAGTCCTGACTCTTCTTGGGGATCTCGTTATCCAAGCAGCCCAGGCGACACTCGTACAAGATGGTCGCCACGCCTGTGAAGTGTTAATAACAACAATGTTTTATTTCACCAAACGAGTCGGTCGAGAACAAATTTTAATTTACAATGGTAAAAAAATTGTAAAATGGACTGCACTTATATAGCGCCTTTATCCAAAGCGCTTTACAACAGCCTCTCATTCACACACACATTCACACACCAATGGCAGCAAGCTACCATGCAAGGCGCTGGCCCGCTCACTGGGAGCAATTTGGGGTTCAGTGACTTGCCCAAGGACACTTCGACATGTGGCAAATCCCAGATCCATCTTTATGCTGACGACACCATCTTGTATTCTGCAGGCCCCTCACTCCACTCTGCGGCCTCCACTCTACCAACTCAGCCTCACCTCCATTGAGCAGTCTTTTCATCGCCTCCACCTTCTCCTCAACACCAAAAAAACAAAGTGCATTCTTTTCGACCGGAGACCTGGTGCCAGCAGCCCCCCTAAGATCCTCTGTGTTGACGGTTCCGAGCTGGAGTTTGTCTCTTGTTACAAATACCTTGGCCTTTGGCTGGACTCATCCCTTTCCTTCACCACCCACATAAAGCCCGCCTAAGCTTTTTATACCGGAACAAGGCCTCTTTCACCCGTGCAGCCAAACATACCCTTGTCAAGATGACCATCTTGCCCATATTCGACTATGGCGATACCATCTACTGTATAGGATGGCATCTCAGTCTGCCCTCAGGAAACTCGACACACTCCATCACTCCGCCATTCGTTTTGCCACTGGTGCGCCTTTCACAACTCACCACTGTGACCTGTACACCCTTGTAGACTGGACATCTCTTCACAGCAGACGGCTCTGTCACTGGCTTCATCTTATCTACAGAACCATACTTTGCAAAACACCTTTCTACCTCTCATCCCTTCTGCACCTCTCTCACCGCCCCGTCATCGTTCTAAGATCCAGTGATCTTGTCCGACTCACCATCCCCAAAGCTCGTACCGTTGTCGGTCGCAGCGCTTTCCGGTTCGCTGCAGCACACGACTGGAACACCTTACAGAACACCCTCAAACTCACCGCCCTCACCTCACTCACTGCTTTCAAACAAATCCTGCATCGATCCATAGTCGATCAATGCACCTGCTGATCACCGTCTCTCACCCATCCCATAACCCATCACTGCCTCATTTTAAGTACCCCTGCTCCACTCCCCCCGCTATCCCTCACCTCCGCTCTTCCTCACCCCTACCTCCTCCTTCTCTCTCCCCTCTCTCTGACTGTTAGTATTTTAATGCATCTGTATTTGCCAGTGTTTTATTGTTGTAAATTATTTAACCTTGTTTTATTTCTAGCTTCCCACCCCACGTTTATGAGTTCATAAACGTTACTTAAAAGGGAGACGAAATGGTTGAATCTGGGGTGAATTGACTCCATGGCTCTATGTCCCTCTCCCCTTCCTCCACTCTCTTCCCTCCTCCTCCTCCCCTCTCCTCCCTCCTCCTCCCACCGCCCGTTTACACACCCTCCATGGCGTATTTGAAGAAGAGGTCGTTGACGTTAAGTACGGTGCATCCGTCGGGCTGCTGGCTACGTAGCGTGCACACCCTGGCCAGCAGGTCCCTCACCACCTCGTTGACGTCGTCGGAGAACTCGGTGACATCGCGCGGACGCATGATCAGCTGTCTGAGAACGCTACGCATCTTCAGCCAGTCCTCACCTTCACTAGAGAGACAGAAACAGAGCAAGACATCTGAGATGATGACACACACACACACACACAGAACAACTCCCTCCTTTTCTGGAAAGTTCTCTAATGATCATGTCTGTGTGGTTTGACCGGAGGTTTTGATTTTGATTTGTCCCAAACGTAAACATCTAAAAACATCTAAAAACATAGTAAGTAAAAAAGAAGAAAAAAAAAGTTGTCCAACACAAATTCACCTTGTGCAATTTACACTGTCAGGGAGGGGACAGGAGGAAGTGACAACGTATCTAGTCCTGCCCCTTCCTTACAATATATTACAACATTTCAAAAATAGAGTCTCTTTCTACAACTAAATATAACATAAATATCAAATGCAGGTCATAGGGTCAGTGACTCACGCAGAGATGAGTCCGGTGGAGCGCCCCCTCAGGTCTCTGTACTCCTTCCAGGACTCCATGTTGGCTCTCTGGGGGGCCACGCCCTCCGCACGCAGCACCTCGGCCACCAGGTCACGACCTGCGATGGACACCACGAGCTGGGGGCCGAAACGAGACTTGAAGATCTTGCCATACTTCAGACTGTGCTCCATCTGCAGAGGGAGGGGGGGGGGGGGGGGGAGAACGCACTGAGATCAGAGACGCGGGTGGCCTGGTTCCCCAGATGAATGGTGCATTCAACTTTCTCGTTCACAGGAGATCCCACTGGACTAAAAAGAATTTCAATTGTTAACTGTTAACTGTTAACTCTGTTAACACTTTTAGTATGGTGAATACTTAGAAGGCTCTATTTGTAGCTGATTGGACTTCCGTCAAAGACTATACATGGACATGCACCACCCCCCCCTCCCCACAGTGGCAGCACAGCGCCGATTAGATACAAACTGTATGCTTATTTGGTGTAAGCAAAGTAGATGGTTATACAAGGCAGTAATGTACTATTATTAGAATCAACATTGTTGTACAACGCAGTAATGTGTTATTATTATGGTATGCTTATTTAGTGTAAGCAAAGTAGATGGTTATACAAGGGGACTTCCGTCAAGGACCATTGGACATGCACCCCACCCCCCCCACCCCATCCAGCCGCCTTCGCCACCGCCCCCCCCCCCCCGATTAGATTAGTAAGCTTGCAAAGTAGATGTTATACACGCTATACAAGCTCCCTCTCATTTTGTATGCTTATTTAGTGTAAGCAAAGCAGATGGTTATACAAGGCAGTAATGTGCTATTATTAGTATGCTTGTTTAGTTCAGGGGTCTGAATGACGTCTACCATTTGATTTATAGCAGGTCATCTCAACCTGCTGAAAACGAATCTCCATTCCGCCCCCCCCCCCCTGTTATTATTAGTGTAAGCTTGATGTAGTTATACAAGTTATTATTAGTTACTGTTATTATTAGTAGTTATACAAGTTATTATTAGTGTTATTGATGTAACCCCTCCCTTCCTGTTGTCTCGTGCCCCCCCCCCCCATCTCTATAATCTTGTTTTCAATCATTGTTCTATTCTGTACTCTTGTTTTCAATCATTGTTTCTATTGTAAAGCGCTTTGAATTGCATTCATGTACGAAAGGCGCTATATAAATAAAGTTTCACTTCACTTCACTTCACTTCAATTCACTGTTAAAGTGTTTACGAAATAGCTAATTGGGCAATTTTGGGGATATTACTAGCAATGTTTCTCAAAATGTTCAATGCTTTCTCATTTAAGTCATGTAGTAGCTGGCCAGTTAGATGTGATTTCAGCAACTCTGCAATGACTGACTTACATCTGGGGATTGCACCCGCGACCTGGATAGCCTGTATACTGATAGCCTCCCTAAAGTCAAGGCTAACCTTGCCCTCAATAACACGTGTGCGTGTGTGTGTGTGTGTGTGTGTGTGTGTGTGTGTGTGTGTGTGTGTGTGTGTGTGTGTGTGTGTGTGTGTGTGTGTGTGTGCGTGTGTGTGTGTGTGTGTGTGTGTGTGTGTGTGTGTGGTGTGTGTGGTGTGTGTGTGTGTGTGTGTGTGTGTGTGTGTGTGTGCGTGCGTGCGTGCGTGTGTGTGCGTGCGTGCGTGTGTGTGTGTGTGTGTGTGTGTGTGCTTGTCAAGCATCCGATTCACACTCTCACCGAGGAGAACAATCAACTCTTATGAATGAATTTCATCTCGACTTTAGTGATAGTGTATTTCTAGCTGCAACGGACATATTGATGATGTTCCTTAGGTTGTTACAAATGTATTATCCAATGCAGTCCTGTCACCTTTGTCACGCTGTTGGTTCACAGTTTGTGATATAATTGAATAAGAATATATCATACATACATTAAAATAATAACACAAGTAAATGCGAAATAATAATGCATCTTTAGTTAACATTATGAAGTCAGATTGTTATTAATAATTTCATCCCTGGATGTTGCCTGACCCTATAATTAATTCACGTTTGAGTTATTGCTCTGCGAGTAGTTGTCTAGTGATAGACCCAAATCATCGCTGTTATACTGGATTTTTGCCGTTGCTAAAGCGCATACAATTTTCATACACAGAGCGCAACAGACTTTCCCGTAGATCGGGTTTCGGCATCCCTAACCTCGTGACATAAATCAAAAGTTTGTAAAACATCGCTCCTCTCCCGAAATGTTCAAATACCTTTGTGAGAACGTTTAATTGATTGGTCTAAATACTTGCTTTTAGTGACATTATGTATTTAACTCTTGACAGGAAAGAAGGCGAACTCGATATGTTCCACACAGTGTACAACATCTGGACTGGATATCTGCTTTAATGTATCGCATGTAAATATCGAGAAAAATACAAATGTAATTCAACACCCCTCTCACTGCAGCGAGTGCCGAAGGAAAAACACGATGTACAGCAGGTCTATGATGTATCTACCGGCACATACAGGCTGTGGGCTGAATGAGGAGTAAGCATACAGAATGTGGAACCATGTTTGATTTTAGGACAACTACAGAAGTAGCCTACTGTTGACTTTAGTTTATGCATGAACATGTTCCATGGCTTTTTTATTTGGTCCTTGTTTTACGGAATCCTTGTGGTTATCCTCATGGGTACACTCTACTGTATCCCAGTATATGACACAATACAACTCGATGGCCGAAACGCAAAACCTCCTATCTGCAAATGTGTTTTGTGTGTTTCACTTTAAATGATTGAATTTTGCAGATAGGAGGTTTTGCATTTCGGCCATCGAAATAATAACAGAAAAAAATAAAACCGTAAAATAACTGTAATTTGCTTTGCTTTGACTGGTGATGACATGAGACCAGACCAGGGCATGGTACGGAAGCTATCCAGAAATATATACGTTTTGCTTCCTACATTCCTTCACAGATTGTTAGACAAATCCAATCGAATTAATTTGCTGTGTGGACAATAGATGTCTTTGTTAGGCAGAGACTATTTCCTCCCTGCATCCCATGTGCAAATGTTTAGATAAAAGGATGATGGTTATACAATGCCCCCCATCAGACACTTCCGATTGGACAATCTTATATAATACACACACCCCTAGCACCCTCTCTCTTCAAAGGAAGGAGTCTTCAGATTATAGAAGGAGGGATCTCTCCAAACTGTGCTCTCTCTCTCTCTCTCTCTCTCTCTCTCTCTCTCTCTCTCTCTCTCTCTCTCTCTCTCTCTCTCTCTCTCTCTCTCTCTCTCTCTCATTCTATATTCTGCAGAAGTGTTTTTCGTATTGACAAAGCAATCTATTTTTCTAGACTTCACACCTTTAAAGGCTCAAGAGTCACAGCGCGGCACATCTCCATCTGAGCTGGGCTAGGCAGGGGGAGTGTCCCTTTACGCAACTGTCAGAGCCGCAGCAGCCTATGCTGGTAGTGTAATACTACACCGAGGGTGTCTGCTTGTACAGTCAATGAATGGGACCGGCGCGAATGATGTGACGCTCACATAGGCACGTTGTCCATGCCACATGTGTAAAACAAAGTTAAAAGAAAAGTAATACTACAAAGCAAACATGTATTTTTTAACTACTAATTACAAAAGACATAATACCTGAATTTCATGGATTCTACTGAACCCATCCCGATAAAAGAACTCCACCAAATTGCTCATGGCACCAGGTCCGGGCATCTCCTTCAAACTTTTGACTCGGGTGTCCTTCGCGACCTCCGCTGGAGTAACCAACCCCTCTGCTATCGTCTCTTCTCCGGCTGCAGTGATCCGTATTGACTTGCGGTTTACAGAATTGTGCAGGGCGCGTGCAGTGGCAGAAAACTGCTTATTTAGCAAGTCGCCTAGAAGACTCTTACAACGTAGGTGCAGAATTTTATTCTGAAGTGCCATTTTCAACCGGTCGATGTACTGTGCACGAAAAACCCAAAAAAACGGGGAAAAAAATTGCTCCGATAAAGTCGCGGAGTTCACATCTGCTTTGCGCACAGAGGCAAGTTTAGTGGGCATACAGGGCTGAATAGAAGTCTTTAAAAAGTCTATTGTGCAACCGAAGGGCTGGAAATGGTTTGGATGTTCTGACCCAAGGAGGGAGACAGGGGTCTTTATATTCGGTTGTGGGCGTTTCTCCCAAAAGCTAATGGCCTTTATTTCCATTGTGAAACAGGGGTGGACTACGACGTGCCAAACTGCAATTACATCAGTGATCAATCAAGGAAGTTTGTGTAGGGTCAGACTCAGTCTTCTCCAGTAACCCCATCTCTTGCCCATGCAAGATCTGTTGACCTGATGCTGTGAAAAACAAATGGGCTTAATTTGTTACATAATAAGCCAAATAATGTATTCTGATATAACGTGTATTTTTTCTCTCTATCCACAACTGCGTTTGTAATAAATTAACCCTGGCAATTAAACAGAAATGGTCTTTCACAAGTCTGCACAAGAGTCACTGCCAGTAAATTGCGCATCAGTTTCTCTTTTTCTCGTTTCTCTTTTTCCCGATACCGCCTAAAGAGACGCATTTTACATTTCTTAATAATGTATACCCCTCAAGTGAAGTTTTGAGACAGAGATTTTGAACAAAATGAATGTGTATGTTTTAAAGATGAGATTGAAAGACTGAACATCTTAATCTTCTATCCATAAAGCTATAGCCTATATGCATACAAACTCAATTTATTTTGAACTGCCTTTATTGTTTGTGGGCTATATAGCCTACGAATACAAATAATAAAAACAAAAAACTACAAGTACAAAACGCTATATCCTGTTCTACAGAAGTGAATAGTGGATAGTGTAGTCCGTGTGTTTACCAAATTACCTGTTCCAACATAACACCTATGTGACAAGGTCTGGTCATTTGGGCCGCAAGTTGCCAACCAATCAATGTTCGGACTTTTATTTTGAAACACAGAAATACATTTCAACGTTGTTGAAAATCACCAACACACACTCGCTAGTCAAGCCGAGATACTGCAGTGCAATGGATGAGTGAGTAATCCCCACTGCTACCTAGTGATCTACACTACTTTACATTGTTAGCAGGCTCACAAGCTGTGTTCGTTGATTGGCGATGTGTCAATGATTTTCAACAACGCTGAAATGTATTTACATTTTTCAAAAAGTCTGAACATTGGATACCAATTAAATTGACCAAGCCGTGTCACATATTGGCTGCGTTCGTAAATTCGCTCTGAGAGAGTCGGAGAGCACACTGGGTTCAACGTCATAAAGCGACCAAGTAATTTGATTGGACAAGAGGCATTCCATGAGAGCTGATCAGATTTCCAGAGTGAATTTACGAACGCATCCACTGTCATAATATGACATATTATGTGGTTCTCGGTACAGGTTAACCACCTGATAGTATCAAAGATGGAGGAATATATCCTCATGTGCCTTGCACTGACTGTCTGAGACACATTACTCTAAAAGCTATCATCTCTCTCAGTCACACACGTGCACACACGCGCGCGCGCGCGCGCACACACACACACACACACACACACACACACACACACACACACACACACAAATCTAATTAGGCCCACCTGTATTTAGATTATGTCTTTAGTGCCAGGAACGTATTGAGGAAGCTACTCTGAAAATCTATTTAGTTACCATTTACTGTAGACAAATTTAGGAAGTAGTGGAAAACACCTTTTTATGTTATGTATACCTTTCTGCTAATGGTGAATGTTTCTGCTTTGGTGAATGTTATTTGCATTAGGGTTTACCCACCTAATCAGTCCATGGAGTTCAGTGTTTACCCACTACATTTCACATTTCTGTAGTAGCTTACGACACCACTACATGGCAAGACAAATATGTTCCTCCAAGGGTGGCTGGGCTGGTGTGGCCCCTTGGAGGGCTGGCTGGGCCGGGTTGGGGAGGGGAGGGGGCATTTGGACTGGCTCCAATAAGGCACTTGAAGACGGGGCACTTGGGGTGGACATCCTTTGGGGCTGGTACTTGGCCAGGGGGCACTAGGCCCCCTCGGAAATAGGTGGGTTGGGCTGGCCCCTTGGTGTGCTGGGTTGGTATGAATGTTATGGTGAAGTGTTTTGTAGTGTACAAATGGGTTGTTGTTGTTGTTGTTGTAGTTGTTGCTTGTATACCCACAGCATACCACGTGGTGTCTTATTGTCTTCTGTGCTCTACAGATGGATGGGGAGGGACATTAGATTATTTCAATTGATAAGGAGACCTTTCTAGGGAAAAAAACACTTAAGAAGCACATGTCAATTGTGCACCCAGGATGTCAAAAGACTTCTGAAATGAACTGAGACGTTTCCTGACTGATCCTTTCATCTCCACTTGGCAAGCGATAGTTGAGGTCCAGCTATTTGCTACAGGGTCAGTGTGGCGCTGTGAAGGGGGCAGCTTGGCAGAGGTGGGCACTTTCCCACGCTCGCCCTGTCGACGATTGGCTGGCGAAAAGGTCTCCTTTGGAATCTCTTCAAGAGAGAGGGGTTACGACAGTTGAAAGGACCCTGCACGCTCCCCTTATTAAATCCAATTTGAAGCAAAGCAAAGCACCCACTCACCCCTCCACACACACACTCGTCCCTCATTCCAAGAAAAACATGTTGAGGCCTAATTTCCCGCTTGGAGAAAATCAAGCAATAGGAAGCTCTACACAAATAGTTTATGTTAATTTTAACACTGAAGTTCAGAGCTTTTCAGAGATTCCAAGAACACAGCATAAAACAGGCCATAGTAGACTAATGGCAACATGGTTATGAATCTAAGTAAAAAAAATATACCTACAACATTATTTCTTAATGCATCTGTTTTATTTAACGGATTTCCATTGACACAAAAACCTTGTATGAATCAAAAAGGTCACATTTTGGAATAACAAATACTCCTAGGATAGACAGGAGGTCTGGAGGTATAAAGAGGTGTTGTTGTCACAGATTTGGCCACATCAAGTGTTCTTTTCCAAACCCAGATCAGAGATTGCATTGTCAGTATCCATCTCTTTTTCCTCCGGGGGGGCAACCCCAGATGAGGATCATCCCGTGCTGCAGCTCATCTTATGTTCCAGCTCTTCCTCATCCTCATCCTCCAGCTCATGGCTGTCCTGCCAACGCTCCGTTTTCTCTGCTAGAGGGCGCTGTTGGGTGGAGTGAGTGAGTTTACTTGCGGAAGCGTTTGAAGAGTGGGTGGATGTTCTTGCCCATTGCAGCCTTGCTGCCTCTGTGGTACTCCATGTAGACCGCATCATCAGCCCCTGACATGGAGCTCATGGTCCCTGGCCTCCGGGTGAACTGAGGGAGAGCAGGAGGAGAACAGAGGGTGAGATGAACAGAGGAGGAGGACAGAGAGTGAGATGAACAGAGGAGGAGGAGGAGGGTGAGATGAACAGAGGAGGAGGAGGAGAACACAGGGTGAGATGGACAGAGGAGGAGGAGGAGAACACAGGGTGAGATGGACAGAGGAGGAGGAGAACACAGGGTGAGATGAACAGAGGAGGAGGAGAACACAGGGTGAGATGAACAGAGGAGGAGGAGGAGAACACAGGGTGAGATGGACAGAGGAGGAGGAGGAGAACACAGGGTGAGATGGACAGAGGAGGAGGAGGAGAACACAGGGTGAGATGGACAGAGGAGGAGGAGGAGAACACAGGGTGAGATGGACAGAGGAGGAGGAGAACACAGGGTGAGATGGACAGAGGAGGAGGAGGAGAACACAGGGTGAGATGGACAGAGGAGGAGGAGGAGAACACAGGGTGAGATGAACAGAGGAGGAGGAGGTGAACACAGGGTGAGATGAACAGAGGAGGAGGAGGAGAACACAGGGTGAGATGGACAGAGGAGGAGGAGGAGAACACAGGGTGAGATGGACAGAGGAGGAGGAGGAGAACACAGGGTGAGATGGACAGAGGAGGAGGAGGAGAAGAACACAGAGGGTGAGATGAACAGAGTCATTTAGGGATGCACGATATGCATTTTTTTCCAACCGATACCGATGTTTACCCGCTTCTCGTGGCCGATAACCGATATGATAACCGATATGAGAACAGATATAATTTCACAGTTGATAACCTGTAGTTCATGCACACCTGAAGGTAAGAAAGGCTATGTAGTAAGCAAAGATTGATGATTTAATATTCCATAGTGATCTCACCAAATCTAACTTACATCACTATTGTTAACACAACAAAGAGAACACTTCTGACGCTGAAATGTTCATTTATTATTTCCTCTAACAAACAGAATCTGTTATAGACAGTGCACAATGCTTTTTTAAGCCAAGATCTGGCCTCCTTTTATGAAAACAAAAAGGCTCACCTAAGAGTAATTAGATCAAAAAAGTGTCAAAAATAAAGTGCATCATAAAATGCATAAATAAAATATCAAAAAATAAATAAATAAAGTGCATCAGTCAATACAAAAATAAAGACTTTTATAGAACCAAAAGTTTTATAGAACTTTTACAGAAACTAGTGCCAAATGGCTGCTTAGTCTGCAGATAAACAGAATGACACAAGGCACATAGTAGGCTACACTAGTATGCTTAATAAAGCAACTGAAAAGGGCTGGATTATGCTACTTTTAGTGCATGAGGATGAGGTAGGTTGTGATCAAACTTATCTGGCTTACGCTAGTATCGATCAGACTATGGATGTGTGTGGCGACTGTATCATACAGAGCAGGCAGGCACACGTCTGCAAAATAGCGGCGGCTTGGGAGTGTATACCGGGGCTCTAAATGTGAAATTAGCTGGCGAAATCCTTTATCTTCTACTACAGAGAAAGGCTGGTCGTCGAGGGCCATAAACTCCATTATTTTTTCATTGATTGCTTGAGCCTTTGAGCTGTCTCGAGTGAACTTCCTGCAGTTTTCAAATGCGTGTTCAATAGGCACAGCAGCTTTTTTTTTCGCGGCTAGGCTACCTTCTGCTACTAGTGCTTGATATTCCTTCCATACAGCGTGCTTGCAATGGTGAATCTTAAGGTGACTTATGAGATTCGTTGTGTTGTAACTCGTAGACCTTTGCCCTCCTCTCCGAACTTTTGTCGAACATGTGTTGCAAATTGCAAACGCACTATCTGCCTCAGAAACTCTGAAGAATGTCCACACCGGGGAAGACATGTTTCGCTCTCGTCTATTCACTGCGTGGCTGTACGCAGGCGCAGCATCATGAGCGCGGAAACCGGAAGCAGAAATATTTCCGGCTTCATATTATCGGCTCTATATCGGCAAACATTTTATAAAACCGATAAATATTTAATAACATTAATTTCCCATTATCGGGCCGATAAATATCGGTGCCGATAATATCGTGCATCCCTAGTGTCATTATCAGGGGTAAGGGGATACTGTCTCTTCATGCTGATCTAAGGTCTGTTGTGATGTTGGTTAAGGGTTAGGATTTGGGGTGGCAGGCAGGGGCGGGCAGACACACACACAACCAGACGTCCATCGGTCATACCATTGGGCGGCCCCCCTCTCCTATGACCACCTCCTCCTCAGCGTCGAGGTCCGAGGCGGCCATGACCTTCTGCAGCAGCTGGTACTGCTCATCTCTGGTCGAGAACATCAAATCGTCCTCTTCCATCCCTGCCATCTTAGTGATCACCTGGGGGAGTGGGGGGGGGGAGTGGCGGTACACACAAGAGACATGAGATCCACAATGAAGACAAAAAAGCCGTCGGCTCCGGAGAGATCATTCCTCCTTCGCTGCCTCTCTCCCTTGCACACACGTTGCGTTAAACAATTGTAATAGTGTTTCGGGGTTAATTCACAAGTTACATGATGCATTAGTATTACAGTTGTCAGATCAAAAGCTGCTCAATCAGCCCCCCCCCCCCCCCCCCCTCTCTCCCCAGAAGGACCTGTTTAGGATTAGGCCATGCTGCTGGCATGCCTACACTCATGCTGCTGGCATGCCTACACTCATGCATGGTGAACACGTTGACCTCAGTGGGCACTGGCTACCTATATGATAAGACAGAGAGCCAGAGAGGGGCTGAGTGAGGTCATTCAGCGAGACTCATCTCTTCAGGTTACACCTTAACTGGTCCTCCTGAGACATCTACTACCCCCCAGCACTGCGTCTCCTGAGACACCCGCTTTTCCCCTATACTGTCCCCCCTAAGACTTCTACTGCCCCCTTGTACTGTTTCTCTGTTTCTCCAGTGTATATATATATATATATATATATATATATATATATATATATATATATATATATATATATATATATATATATATATATATTTTAATCACAGAGACTGCCAATGGCCCCGGTCCTGAGCTAGATTACTCTTCCTGCTGCAACTGGTGAACTAATGATTCACTTGCTTAGTCAAATGTATTGATTGTAAGTCGCTTTGGAATAAGGCGTCTGCTAAATGCCAAAAATGTAAATGTAAATGTAAATGTCATTAGATTAGCTGTCTCTGGTACTTTTTCCACTGCTTGTAGTTTGGCTTAAAACTGAGCACCGGCCTTCAGCTCCTCAGAGATCCTCCCTGCTTCGCTGCATCTCTCCCCTCGAGCATGCATTGTATTAAATCATAGAAAGACGCTGTTGATCTGATCTCATCTCTTGACTCTACACATCACACCTGAATCCCAAGAATTCCTAACAATACCTGTGATGTGAATTGGGTTTGTGTGGTGAATGGGGGGGGAGGTCATTAGAGAGAGGGAGAGGTTGAGGTTGGGATGGGTTTAGTGGCTGGAGGTGGTCGAGCTTACCTTGAAGCTGTATCCCTGGTCCACCAGGAACCTCTGTCTCTTGGTAGAGTAGGCCATCTCCTGAGTGTCCTGGGACACCAACGAGTAGAAGTAGGCATTGTACTCTTCCGCAACCATACCTGCAGAGGGGAGTGTGTGTGTGTGTGTGTGTGAGAGAGAGAGAGAGAGAGAGAGAGAGGGGGGGTGGGGGGGGGGGTCAGTGAAAGCAAGTTCTCATCTCATCACTAACCTCAGCCTATTTCTCTCCTTAGCTACTGCAGCCGTACCTTTCTTGGCACGCAGCACACGCCCAAGCCTCTGGGCTTCCTGTCTGCGGGAGCCTCCGTGAGAGGAGATCTGGATCAGACAGTTGGCCTCTGGAAGATCAAACGATGTGTCCCCAACCTAAAAGCAATGACAGGTTTGTGTGTGTGTGTGTGTGTGTGTGTGAAGAGTGATGTTAAGGGAAATAAGAAGAGAGGACATAGATGATCTATTGTGAGTTAAAGAAGGCCCAGGTCTTCCAAGTGTTTACCGTAATACTTCTAATAGAGGCAACGAGAAGTAATCCAATGTTTTTTTTTGAATACCTAGTGTTTCCATGATATGCAAATTCTGAGTTGTAAGGTATTGTTAGCCCTATTGGGGCCCCAGTCTCTTCATTATGTTGTCCCACTTACATTGAAGTACATTCCATGACAAACATTCCATGACAACAGTTACCTTGGAGATAAAGATGGTGTTGATCTTGGGGTTGAGTTTGAAGTTCTGTAGGATCTGCATGCGTTCGCCCTGGGACGTGGGTCCATAGATGTAGGGCCTTCAGAGAGAGGGAGTGAGAGGGGACCACATGGTTTATGTTGAACGAAGACATGTCCCGTTGTGCAATTTCACTCCCTGACGTAGGCTTCGCCGAAATGCTTCAGAGTTTTTATAGTGTTTTTTCCATGGTTTTTCCATCCACAATAAACAAAAACATTTTAATTCTATGAAGATGGCCATGGTTCTCTTTTTTTTCTCAGATGAATAATAAACCCCATCTTCAATCTACTAAGATATACTAGTACAGTATATCTGAGCAGTGTGACCCTTCCCCCTTGCCTCTAGATGATTAAGTCGTTAAAAGGCTCTAAAATAAGAATCCCAGTACAGTAAAACTAAAATCAACCCCTCAACCACTCAGACTCACCCTCACTCTCCACTTTTAAATCCCACCTCAAAACCTATCTGTCCTCCCATGTATACAACCTTCCCTACCCCTAACCTTGCCACCCCTCCCCCTCCTGGAGATTGCTGTTAATTGTTCCTTGTGCCTGTTCGTTAACTCTGTGTTCTATGTGCTCATGTTATCTGTTGCTTGTTGTTTCTGTGTTCTGTTTTTCCCATAATGTCAGCGTCTTTGAGCGCTATATAAATACAATGAATTATTATTATTATTATTATTAAAATCAGTACCCGTCTCATTACAGCTGATGATCTCATGTTTTTTACAGATCAAAACAAACATCTGTTCCAAAACTAAGCCAGGAACTTCTCATTCCCTAACTGGAAATAACTTGACTCAACATAATAATTGTTATTACGAAACCCTCTCTTTCATGTTCCGACCGGTCGGACAGCGACATACTTGTTGAGGCGGATGGCGTACTCCTTCAGGGCGAAGACGTTGTCGGCGAACACGATGATCTTGTCGTTGCGCTTCTCGTGGAAGCGGATGAGGAACTGACACGCGCGGAACTTGTTGGGGTTCATGGTGTACATCAGGATGCGCTTCTTGGTCTTGATCGCCACATACTCGCGATAAAACTCGGGAGACATGGGGCACCACACCTGAGAAAAGCATGCATATACACGCACACGCACACACACTCAAAAAACTGCAACGTCTTTCAATTAACCCTTTCTTTCCTCCGTGTATACATCTATAGCTCCACTATCCCCTATCGCTTTTCTACCTGGGAGGTGTGCTGGTGTATACTACTACTACTACTACTACTACTACTACTACTACTACTACTACTACTAATAATAATAATAATAATAATAACTTAAATTTATATAGCGCCTTTCACAAACCCAAGGTCGCTTTACAAGGGAATGGAACAGAACAGAGCCAGAGAGACAAACACACAAAACAAGAAACAGTGAAACAGCTACTACAGGTTGAACGCAATGGTGAATAGGTGGGTTTTAAGGGCAGCTTTGAATGTGTCCCAGGTCCCATTTGAATACTACCCATAGGATACTGTAGGTGCAGGGCGAGGACACCCAGAGGCAGGTGGACCATGTCAGACTCACCTCAGCACACTGCACCTTGGCGATGTAGCCGTTATTCTGCAGCTCCATCCAGTTCGCTTCAAACAGTTTGGGGCCGATCAGGAAGTTGAGATCTACGATCTTGTCATCCTCTCTGACCAGCGTGGCGGTGAGGCCCAGCTTGCAGTGAGCCTGGACGATGGTCAGAACACGCCGGAACATCTTAGCTGCAGGGACGGGAAATAGTAGATATAATACACACTCATGGCATATAGAAAATCACAAAAATATGGAAGTATAGAAATACTGCAAATATCTCTCAGTCTGTAGTCCAGTGCAGATTCATGAATTGTATTCTAGCATATTCGGTGACATTCTATTGCACTCCACCCTATACTATTGGACTGAATTGTCATTCGATTCTACTCCATTCGACACTATCCTATTTACGTTGCTCTACTCTATTCCACGGAGAGCCAGAGTGAAAGAACTGGGTCTCTTCGAGTGAGGGGGAACCCGGGTCTCACCAGGGATGGTGTGGACCTCGTCCAGGATGATGAGCCCCCACTCCTGGCTCCTCATCCACTCCATCACCCTCTCGGCCTCCCAGGACCGCTTGGTGGTGTGGCCCAGCATGGAGTATGTGCTGATGGCCACCGAGCAGCCGATGGGCTTGTCCTTGGCGTCCGACGTGAAGCGGCAGATCTGCGAGTCGTCGATGGTTGACCACATCTTGAACTGGGACTTCCACTGTTCCACGGAGACGGAGGAGTTCCCCAGGACCAGACAGCGCTTACGCACTGTGCACGCCGCGGTCACGCCCACCAGGGACTTACCAGCACCTGGGGGGGGACACAGACACACACACACAAACACACACAAAT
>NC_137674.1:71477229-71484729 GCF_963989245.1 Nansenia antarctica
AACTACAGTGTATCCCCAAACACGCAAAGTCCATTTGTAAACATTGAACACTACTCGTCAAGTATTGTCATAAGGACATGTTCATGTTCAAGTGTGTGTGTATTGTGCTACTGTAGCTACTGTACACATGCTCACTACCGATATATCCTAGAAGAATGCTAGCTAAACTAACCATCATCATCATCATCATCATCATCATCATCATCATAACAAAGCATGGTATTAACAGAACCGATGCCCCAGCAGCGTGAGTGATTTAATTCAGCTAACAGATGATATTAGCTACAAGGAAAGTGACTGTTATTACAACCAAAGAAGGAAACTCACCCCGATCTCCCCTATCTTTCTTCCCCATGATAGCAGTTTGTTCCAGAAAATAATAGTTCCCTTCAAAGCATGTCAACAGCGGTTAGAAAACATGTTTTCAGACACAATTATGTGGATACAGGAAGACAAAACTAACTGCGTTGCTATCCTTGTATCCTTGCGTGGGATAGACCGTGACTGTGAGTACGTTCATAAAATCGCTATGATTCGCACTGGGTTCAACGTCTTAGAGCGACCGAGTAATTTGATTGGACAAGAGGCATTCCATGAGTGCTGATCAGATTTCCAGAGCGTGTTTGCGAACGCACAGCCCGTGACTGCGAGGACCGTGGTGATGATGGTGATCACTTGAGTCACGACCGTCGTCGCTCATTGGAGGTTGAGATTGTTTACTTCCGGGGTAGGGGTCAGACTGGAGCTTGTCTTTTCAACAACTTCATTCGTGTGTTGAGGATTGTATTTGCATTAGGGCCTGTTATTGTTTTAGAAACCAGGAGTAATAAGGGATAGTCATGTCAGATGATGACTTGATCGGACCTGCCTTACCCCCGATGTTCAGAAAAGGCAACGATGACGATTCTGATGAGGAAGAGGGATGTGAGTGTTGTCATGATTTATGGCTTGACTGTGCTTTCAAGATCTGTCATAAGTTATAGTAAGGTATAGTATATCCTGTCGTGTTCACATGGTGCCATTGTTTTGCTATGTGTCCGTCTCCCTGTACGACAGTTGCAGGTCCTGCGCTCCCTCCGGGCTTCAGACCGAGGGCCCCTTCCTCCAGCTCCTCGGAGGACAGCGACCAGGAGGAGGTCGTGTTCAAGAGGGGCAAGGCCCGCGGGAGGAGGGACGGACCCTCTGCAGAGTAATGCACCTGAACTAGCCGCCCTCTGGCTCACCGTTCTACAGTGATTCTATGTATTCTATCTTGGGTCGTAGTAATGATTATTATACCTTTTTTATTTCTTTTATTTAAAGGAAACAGCGTAGATTAGAGGATACAGCAAGTCAAAGGCCTGTGGATGATGATGATGATGATGATGATGATGATGGCTTCTTTGGGCCAGCTCTTCCTCCAGGGTTTCAGAAGAAACAGCTTTCACCAGAGAGGTACCCAAGAGAACCATCCATTTTGTGTCTAAAGTCTATAGAGAAGGAATATTGTGTGACCCGAAACAAAGGGAGATTGTGATCTGAAGACCCATCTCTTCAGGCTGCCTTTTCATCCCTCTATCCCCCTCTACAGTTTCTCTACTGTAAATAATAATAATAATAATAATAATTAGACAAATCTGAATTCTTCCATCTTCTAGCATTATGACTGCCAATGGCCCTTGGCCCTACAATAGATTTAGTACTTTTTCTTGCTATGACTGATGGATAGATGATTCACTTACTTAAGCCCCTTTCACACATACGAGCCTTCCCAGTAGATTCCATGCAATTTCCAAGGTCGGTCAGTGTAAGTGTGAATGGGACTGACCAGGGAAATCCGCACAGGCAATTTCCCTGGTCGAGACCATGTATAATTCCATGCAATTTGCAGGGTCGCTGCATGTCTGAATGGACCCTGATTATTACCCTGATCAAACCCAGGCAGCGAGACCAGCAGGAAAACACAACTAGATCTTCTATAATTCTAACTGGATAGTACTTTGTTTCCAATCATAGTTAGCTAGATTACTTACTTAGCTAGCTTACTTTTACTTATTAAATGCACATTTTGTGATATAAACGTAGTGCACACAAACCGCCTCCTCTCAGCTGTCTTGCATCGCGCATATTGCGTGCCCCCCCCCCATGAAAAATGTTGAGATTTTTTTTTCTCAATTCCTGTATTCTAGTGAATTTTCATAGTAGAAGTGAAATGAAACAGGAAAAAAGTATTGAACACACTAACTGAAATTAATTCTATACTTAGTGGAGAAGCCTTTGTTTGTAATGACAGCTTCAAGGCACTTTCTGTATGAAGTAACAAATTGCCTGCAGTATTCAGGTGTGATTTTGGCCCATTCCTCTACACAGATTGTCTTTAAATCTTGAAGATTGCGGGGGGCCCTCTTGTGAATCTGGATCTTCAGATGATTCCACAAATGTTCAATTGGGTTTAAGTCAGGTGATTGACTGGGCCATTCCAACAAGTTGATTTTCTGAGCATCCTGGTGGATGGCAGCAGGTTAATCTCAAGAATCTCTCTGTACATGACTCCATTCATTGTTCCTTCAATGATCTGAAGTCTGCCAGTACCACGAGAGGAGAAACAGCCCCACACCATGATACATCCACCTCCAAACTTCACTGTTGGTATAGTGTTATTCGGCAGTGCCATTTCTCCTCCAAACATGTCTCCATCACATGTCTCATGTCTCCAATAGTCTCTAAAATAGTCTCTGATAGTCGCCAATAGTCTCTAATAGTCTCTAAAATAGGCACAGATGGTCTCCAGTAGTCTCTAAAATAGTCTCCAATAGTCCCCAGTAGTCTCTAATGGTCTCCAATAGTCTCTAAAGTAGTCTCAGATAGTCTCAGATAGTATCCAATAGTCTCTAAAATAGTCACAGATTGTCTCCAGTAGTCTCTAAAATAGTCTCTAATAGTCGCCAATAGTCTCTAATAGTCTCTAAAATAGTCACAGATTGACTCCAGTAGTCTCTAAAATAGTCACAGATTGACTCCAGTAGTCTCTAAAATAGTAGTCTCCAGTAGTCTCTGATGGTCTCTAATAGTCTCCAATAGTCCCCAGTAGTCTCTAATGGTCTCCAATAGTCTCTAAAATAGTCTCTAATAGTCTCTAAAATAGTCTCAGATAGTCTCTAGTAGTCTCAAATAGTCTCTAAAATAGTCTCCAATAATCTCTAAAATAGTCTCCAATAGTCTCCGGTAGTCTCTAAAATAGTCTCTAATAGTCTCTAAAATAGTCTCTAAAATAGTCTCTGATGGTCTCCAGTGGTCTCTACGTCTCCAACGTCCACAACGTGTGTTGTGTGACAGCCAGAAAGTTCAATTTTGGCTGTACATGCTCCCAGTAGTTCACTGGCTTGTCCCAATGTTGTTTGGCAAACCTTAAACGAGCTTCAACATGTATTTTTTCAGTAGTGGAGTCTTGCTGGCTGAGCGTGCACAAAACACGAAAATCTACGCTCTACCTTTTTCAGTTAAACATAAACTAAACAATTTCAATGCTGCTATTGTTTGCTAAGTTACAAGATCCTTACATCCCGCCATATGTTTCAACTGATGTTAAGTTCTAATGTACTGGAGACGTGACAGGCGCATGAGACTATACCATATCTGCCATGATATGTCATACCTCCGTTTTATATGTATTTATCATAATATTTTTCTATATAAAACGGAGGTATGATATATGGCATATATATATGGTATATGGCAGTCTCTGCGTGATTCAAGACCCGGGTCGTAGCCATATGTGTGAAAGGGAGCAACCAGGCAATTGCCGGCTAATTCGGTCATGTGTGAACGGTGAAAATGCCAAGCTGACACGGGTCGGGATTCCATGCAATTTACAGGGAACTATGTGTGAAAGGGGCTTTATACAAATGTATTTGTTGTAAGTCGCTTTGGATAGAGGCATTTGATTTGCTAAATGCCAGAACTGTAAATTTAAATTGCATGGCCTGTGAAGTAATCATATTCAAGAACACATGCTGAAAATGCTTTCTGCTTGTTTTTTGTTATGCTTGAGAGGGTTGACCACACATTTTCTTTATTTTCAACCAGGCCATCTGTATTAGGCCCAGCCCTTCCTCCAGGTTTCCGCAGACCTGATGAGGATGAGGATGAGGAGGATGAGGAGGATGATGACGACTTCCCTGGGCCAGCCCTGCCTCCAGGCTACACAGCAGAACCTTGTAGCAGTGATGGAGATGAGGATGATGATGTCATAGGGCCCATGCCTGCCATCGGAGTCGTCCGGGACTCAGTGGCTCTGGACATCGAGCGCAGAGCCCAGAAGATGAAGGACCGACTGACTGGAGCAGATGTGAATTCCCTACTACTGTGGTTTTCTTTTTTGTGCAGATAGTGAAATCGGGGGATTGTTTTGGCTGGCTTTAATACACACCTCATGATCAGATGAATGAGCAGTTCTTGGAGGTTGATGGACTTGGTCTGTGTTGCTAGGAGGGTCCAGAGGAGGTGGTCAGAGAGACGTGGATGACGGAGCTTCCTCCGGTGCTGCAGCACATCGGCCTGGAGGCGCGCAGCTTCAAGAAGAAGGCTGGGCCGGAGATGAAGGACCGCTCCTCGTGGACCGACACCCCCGCGGACCGCGAGCGAAAGATCAGGGTACGGAACCAGAGACGGTGGTCTCACTGTCGCTCAGAGCCATAGACATACAGAGTTTGGCCAACTGTCTTTCTGTCCATCTTGGCACCAAATGCTCCATTACAATGGTTGGTTTTCTCTGTGTACCACATGTACAAAAGAAGAGATTTGGTGAGGCTACATTCTCATTTTATGCACCCAAATTGTGGAATGCACTGCCGGTTTACATTAGGGATGCAACCTCAGCAAATATGTTCAAGTCAAGACTAAAAACCCATCTTTTTAATATTGCCTTTAAATGACTAAATGATTAAATTATGATTAAATAATGATTAAAACACTTTGAGCTGCAACGTTTGCAGGAAAAGCGCTATACAAATAAAGGTTATTATTATTATTATTATTATTACTATTATTATTACAATGACGGTTCGACTCACATTCTAATGAAGAATGCCTTGGTCATGGAACTTGTTGGTGCCAACATGGTGACCTCTGGTCTCTCCGTCTTTCTCTAATTCTCACTTGGAATTTTGGACCAATAGGAACGCCTGGAGGGGAAGAAGAGTGACGAGGCTGAGAAAAAAGACGACGCCCCCCAGCTGTCTAAAAAGGAACTGAAGATGGCAGAGAAAATCTCCAAGTACAACGTAAGTAGTGTTCCTCCCCATCACATTATTGTATTCCATGTCATTTGTTTTAGAGATATTTTGGTGTTCCCAACATACTGCTCAGAGATTGATCTCTTCACACTCTCGGTAGCAGATACAATTATTAGCGTAACTTTTTTAGGCTTGTTATCCTATAAGTACCTGTAAGTAAACAATAGAACATAGCGGACTAGATCAACAAGTCTATGTGCTTCAATCCTTGCCAAAGACTTGCCTTCTCCCCCTCTCTGTTAGGAGACAAAGCGTAGCGAGTCGTTGGTCAGCCTACACACGAAGAAGCTGAAGAGGAAAGCAGAAGTAGAGGGTGTCAAGCCTGTGGAGCGGAGGGCCTTCGACAGAGACAACGACCTGCAGGTCAACCGCTTCGACGAGGCCCAGAAGGAGCGCCTGCTGAAGAAGTCCCAGGAGTTGAACACACGCTTCTCTCACAGCAAGGAAAAGATGTTTCTCTGAGGCCACAGGCTACAACCTAGGAGAGTTTTTGACCCTGTCACGGACATTTAATGTCACATTGACTTCAACTAGACGCAAGGAGAAACTGTATTAGGCTGTGTGACATATAGAGGAGCAGCTGAACCTGCTTTTTTCTTTCACGGGTGAATATTAGGGCTTTCACACTGGCAAAGAACCGTGCCGGTTCGCGTTCGGAAACCTCCGAACGTTGGCGCTGTCTGGCGAACGAGCCCGCATTCATACCAGTGTATCGTTCGCCAGACAGCGCCAACGTTCGGAGGTTTCCGAATGCGAACGCGAACCGGCACGGTTCTTTGCCGGTGTGAAAGCCTTATGATGAGTGTCAGCTGAGCTCAGGGTCCAGGGTTTGTGTAGTATTCAGTATCACATCTATGTGTGTATTCATTTTGTGATAAAATATTAACACATTTATGCCATCCATGCTGTTTTTAGATTCTATTGAGGCACCTTTTCTGCATCATATTTTGTTTTCACACATATCATGTTTTCCATGACAATTTAGTTTTCATGTAATGTTTTGTGAAATTCGTGTATTTTCTTATATGGACACAGTTGATATTAAAGGATATACCGTTTATTCTCTATTCAGTTATTTAGATTTAGTAAAACGCGCGTTTGGCCGCTGCCGTCTATTGTGGCACTCTTGAGACACCATATTCTCCAACCGGTACGCCAGGCTATTGCGCCGTGTGTTTACCACGCAGACAAAGACATAACACAGAACCCGATCTAATGGTCACTTACAAGAGATAACCGCCAAGTTTTAAATATGTCCGAGAAAGGAGAGGTGGATTTAACCGGGGCCAAACAGAACACGGGTGTGTGGCTGGTGAAGGTAGGTGATATGCTAAGTCATGATAGCTAGCTTCTTGGCTCCATTCTGGCTCACAGACACTTCCTCTACTTCACGCAGACAGGCCAATGAAATGAAACGGACCGCCTGGGTTGTGTTTGGCGGACGAGTGTAACGTTACTGTTCGAAGTATTCACGATCGTTCTTTCCACGCAGGTGCCCAAATACCTGTCTCAGCAATGGGCCAAAGCGTCAGGCAGGGGCGAAGTCGGGAAGCTCCGAATCGGCAAGTAAGTCATCTCGTTCCCAGACACTCACTTACAGTAAGTGACACACACCACCATGCATAAACCAGATGTCTAGATACCTAGGATCTTGCTGGAGAGATTGCATTTGACAACTAGCCCCAATTTACATTTGGTTTTCCCTCCTCTTTTATTTTAGGAACCAAGGAAAAGCTGAGGTAATGTTGACCGGCTATCGACTATGGCTTTGACTACGTTTAATTGTCATGATCAAACACGATATCTCCGTATCCCAAATGTATATCTACTCAGACTGTTATTGTTGAATGGTTTTGCCCCCCCCTACAGGTGTCGTTCACTTTGAATGAGGAGTTAACGACGATCGAGGGTCTCGGGGACAAGTCCAACACGGTGCGTGCCCCCCGGGACCACCCGTTCACCATGCAGACCGTGGGAGGCCAGACGCTGGCGGTGTTCACAGAAACCTCATCAGGTGGGTAGCCTAACGCCTGGCGAGGGGAGGAGAGCATCATGGAGAAATGGCATCAGTTCTAGAGTAGCACTCGGGGGGTTTAAGAAGAAACCACAAATGCAATGTTTGAGCCTCCCTCAGATTTCCCCTGAGAAGTAGCCTACCTCTTGTCCTGATCCTGTTTGATTGACTTGCTTTTGTGGTGTTGTTGTGTTATCTCTCACTTCAGAACAG
>NC_137674.1:71489729-71672229 GCF_963989245.1 Nansenia antarctica
AACTCCCTACCATCGATTCCCTGCAGGCAGCCCGGTGTCGGCGGAGGGGGGCAAGCATCATCAAGGACACCTCGCACCCCAACCACGGTCTGTTTGATCCCCTACCACTACAAGAGACTCAGGAAGTACAGGATCCTCAGGTCCCGTTCCAGCAGGCTACAGAAACGCATCTTTCACAGAGCTGTCACTGTTTGGGGGTACATTGACAATGACTCTCAGTACCCCCCCCAATCAATATGATCACTCTTTAACCTTTGCACTAATGCTGTTTATAATACTACCTTTGCACATACCGTATTATTGCACATACCTCTTTGATATAGCCTCTTTTATACATCTGTACATTACATACTGTACATAATCTACCTTAACTGTAGTTCATAACTGTCTAAAGCATACATGCCATACTGAACCACAGACCATGCAGCACCTCCTTAAATGCCCCCTGCTGGAACAGCCCTGCACATCAACGGACTTGGCAGAGATCAATGAGAAGGGACAGCAATGTGTTCAGCTGTGGTTGAACCACATCTAGCCAAGCCTTGTAACTGACTCTCTTGTTGACACGAAAAGAAGAAATGCCATACTGTAGGCTACCTATCACTATCATTGTCATGTATATCACTATTTGCACTTCTGGTTAGATGCTAAACTGCATTTCGTTGTCTGGTACTTGTACTCTGGAATGACAATAAAGTTTAATCTAATCTAATCTAATATCCATCCACTCTGTAGGCTGTGTTGTAGGCAATGTCATATACAGCTGTTCTTTCATGCATGTCATGTGCTAGACATACCAAACCACAAACTTGAAACAATTATGAACAAGCCTATTATGATTACTCCACGGATTTATATAATCATATGATATGTAGCCTACAAACAACTTCAGACATTATGATCATGACAACATCTGTGCTTTCCAAAGGAACACAATTAAGACGTTCTATATTTCTGAACGGCCAGTCATGCTGCTTTTCTTCTTTTTCTTTTCATAGATATGTGCAATAAATATGTCAAGTTATAGGCCATTGCCAATTAGGCTAATTAATTTGGTCACTATCGTCTAACAAGACATTGGTTACACCTGGTGTATGTGACACGTGACAAAAACACGATCTTATATAGCGTCATGTCATTGCGCAAACAGTTTATTTATGACTGATTCATCTGTAACACTGAGCGTCGTGTTCCCGTTCCTGCTGGAAGGTCAGAAATACATCGATCTTGCTGATTGCCCGAGTGTTGAGAGGAAGGGGAACTCTAACAGGCTACTGAAAAAGGTGACATACTCACTGCTCAAAATATGTGTAAAACATCATAAGTAGCATTTGAATGAGTGATCTTTGATGCCAATTTCTGTGCCTTTAATCTTATCGCTTTTCTTCGTGGCTTCCTCCTCCAATTGAAGTGTAATGAATGAATGGAATGAATGAATGAATGAATGAATGAATGAATGAATGAATGAATGGGTTTGAATTCGAAGACTTCCTCCTCGTCTCCTATCCTTCTTAGCATTATGGATCCCAACCTCGAACTTGTCTTCAAGTTTCTATGCGCATAACCAGGAGAAGTCACCTTCGACTATCGATGCGCCCATAGTGTTCTCATAAATCATGTAAATTACTATTGAGTTAGTTAGTCGTTCAAATTAATTCACCTCCTGCTCTGACTGGGATTTGAACCTGCATCTGCAGTCTCCTGTGTATTATCCCTGTTCTGTTCTTCACCCCCAGGTGTGGTTCTAGCAGGCTGAGACCATGTCTGTGGGGCTGCAGGTACTGGGCATGGCTCTGGGGGTCCTGGGCTGGCTGGGAACGATCGTGGCCTGCGCCCTACCTATGTGGAAAGTCTCAGCCTTCATTGGCAGCAACATAATCACAGCTCAGACTTACTGGGAGGGCCTGTGGATGACCTGTGTGGTGCAGAGCACAGGACAAATGCAATGCAAGGTCAGAGTGGTACCATTTACATGGCAACAGTGCCTTTCCAATTAAAGTGTCCAAGTAACAAGTGAATCTCAGTTATATTTATGTAGTCAAAAAACATTTAAAAATACATTTTCAACAATAGCGGGTCTGTTTTTAGAAATACAGAATACCGACAAGTTTTCAAATCAAGAACCCACACTTCTATGTAGATAGTGTGTCAGAAATGTAATTGATTGTCATTGAGGTAATGTCTGCTCTCTTCTAGGTCTATGACTCCATGCTAGCGCTGCCCCGTGAGCTCCAGGCCTCCAGGGCCCTGCTCATCCTCTCCCTACTGGTGGCTGTCATAGCGACGTTCGCCGCCATGGTTGGGGGGAAGTGCACCAACTGTCTGGCAGAGGGGTCCTCAAGCAAGGCCCGTGTTGCCTTGGCAGCAGGGGTGTTCTTCCTGGTGGCGGGTGTGCTGGGCCTCATTCCCCCCTGCTGGACTGCCCACAGGGTGATCACAGACTTCTACAGCCCTCTGGTCCATCAGTCTGTGAAGCGGGAGCTGGGAGCGGCCCTTTTTATCTGCTGGGCATCTGCGGCCCTCATGTTGGTCGGAGGGGGGCTGCTGTGCTCCTCCTGCCCCCGGAAGTTGGATGGAAACGTGGGTCCCTACAGGAGGGCTCCACCCAACCCCCCTAAAGATACTTACATCTGATGTCAGAGTAGCTCTGGTCCAGAATATACCACTTTGAATGGTGACTTTTTCAAATGGAGTGTAAACCTAGTTTTAAATATTTCTTTTATACAAATTCTTGGCATGCAACCACAACATTTTTATTTCTAAATAATAAACAGATTTTATTCAAACCTTGTGGGTTTGTTATTGTTATTGAGCACGAGGTGGGTGATTGTTCTTTTGACACAGTTGAAACATGAATCCACAGAGTGGCGCTGTTGTGCCATGTCTCTATATAAGTTCCTTGATAAAACAGTAATGTCTATTTATATAGCACAACTTCACCTGAGACTGGATGTAAACTCATAAATCATTGAGTCATCAAGCTTTGTACAAAATATATAGAAAAGATATAGCCTGTCTGTTGGTCTGCCAATGCAGATTAGTGAAGTTTTAGTGTATTGGTGATATTTGCAGGTACCTTCATAAAGCAGAAATTGGATCATCCATTCAATACAACAAAATCAAACTAACTCAACTTGCTGGCTATCATGCATGAAGTCACACGGACAGTTCCCTACTATCCCACCAGCAAAAAAACAATGGCTGGAATTCAATACATAGGTCTGAGATTGGGATCCGTCATAGAATAATTTCTTGTGACGTAGCCTCTGGCCCTTTCTCCCCCATCCTTCACTCACATCCTACTGTGTGTGTTGGAGAACATCTAAGTTCCTTCCTCTTTTTGGGGGGGCGTTTGGAGGACGGGGAGAGGACGAAGAGAGGAATCGAGTCTAACAACTGAGAACGGCTTTACCTTTCAGATTGGAATCAGCAATCTCCCACAGCACTTCCCCTCTCTAGTGCTTGCACAATGCACGTTATAACTGAATGTGTGGTGTGCAAATTCACTCTTCAGTGTCCAGGTTTCAGACATTGTTCTCCAGGCGTATATCCACTGTGGTTCAATAAGTCATTCCATTCAATAGCTTGAGGACAAGGTTAGTCATAGAATTATTCTATTCTGCTGTATTGAGTTTTTTTCCATCTGTACCGACAACAAATTCCACCGACCTTGGTCGTGTGGTCATCAAACGATTAATTCATTCAATCATTCATTCAATAATGTCCATTGACACTAAGTTGTAATAATCTCTACTCTCTTTATAAATAAGATGAAGGAACATATCTTTATTTCCCAATCTCTCCTAATGGTGAGCGCATCGCAGTAGTTTCTGGAAGGCCCTCTTGAAGTCTTGGTTGAAGACGGTGTATATGAGGGGGTTGACGAAGGAGTTGAGGTAACCCAGCCACGTCAGGAAGTCAGCCAGGCCAGCGGAGGCGTTGCAGGCCGGGCAGGTGTTCACCACCACCTCCTTGAGGAAGAAGGGCAGCCAGCAGACCAAGAAGGCCCCCAGGATGAGCCCCAGGGTGGTGGCTGCCTTCTTCTCCCTAGCCCCCGGGACTCTCTGGGCCTTCAGGGGGTGGGAAGATGACACGCCTCCCCTGGGAACAGTGGTGGAGGTTGTGATGGAGGGTTCGGAGAAAGACTTCTCCACGGGCCTCAGGGGGGTGTCAGGGCTCAGGGGGGAGTCTCTGTCTGAGTTCTCCTGGGGCAGCACGTGATTGAAGGCTGTGTTGTTCCTGCCGCCCAGCCTCTTGCTGTCCCTCCTGCACCGCAGCGTCTCGGCAGCCCTGTAGATCTTGTAGTAGAGGACCAGGATGAGGCCCATGGGGACGTAGAAGGCCCCGAGGGTGGAGTAGACCATGAACGCCACATGGTCGTGCTCTATGAGACAGGAGCGGTCCACCACCACCCCTCCTCCCTCCATCTCCGTCTCTCCTCTGTCCCAATCGGACCGCTCCGGGCCGCCCTGCCTCCTCCACACCAGTGGAGGCAGCGACACGGACACGGAGATCGCCCAGACGGCAGCGACGGTGAGCAGGGAGCGGCGGCACGTGCGCTTGCCGGCGTAGGCCACGGCGTCGGTGACGGCACGGTAGCGGTCGAGGGCGATAGCGGCCAGGTGGAGGATGGAACAGGTGCAGCAGGTGACGTCCATGCCCAGCCACAGGTGACACACGACCGGGCCCAGCGACCAGGTCTCCTCCACGAAGTAGACGATACCGACGGGCATCACCAGGACGGCTACCAGGAGGTCTGTTACGGCCAGGGAGCAGATGAGGTAATTGGGGGGCTGGCGGAGCTTGCGGGTGACGACGATTGCAGTGATGACCAGGGAGTTGATGCTGATGGTGGCTACAGCCAGCAGGGACAGGGTGAGGACCAGCAGGGTCTTACCGGGGCTGACCGTGGGGCTCTCAGGCCCGGGGAAGACCAAGGAGGAGTAGTTGGTCAGATCCATTAGTCAGCTTGGAGAGTTCCTACAAGCAGTGGGATCCAGCAGAGAAAACACAGTCAAGTAACAATATTCACAGCCTCTTTGAGGCATAAGATAGATGCTCTAGTCTATATTGTATCTTTACGACCCTGAACACTGAACACTGCTACACTGGCAATTACAGCACTACTGTACTACTGCGTCTTATTTGAATGGGGGGTCCCATTAAGTGCATCAACACCAGTCATTTAAATTCATAGGTTTTTGTTGCTCAACTGACATCTCCAATAGGCAGTAGGTGTCTACACAAGCAGAACATGTCACTGCTGAATTCAAGATACAGTATGTTGGGTTTGTATTGGTTGAAAAGGAGTAATAGCTAAAAGTGGTCTTAATAATCGGATAAGAAACCAATATAAAAGGGCAAATGACAAAACTACAACTAACAAGATAAAACAAGACTCTTCATGATTAATAATTAACACAATTATAATGAAAATTGTGATTTGTAGATATCGTAGGTCTACCTAATAAGGCTGCCCAAGAAGTAATTCTCTTGGCACTTTGTTAATTAGCTGGCTAATTAGTATATGCTATACACACAGTTCCTTTACTCCAATACTACAATGCAGACCTTTGATTAAGACTTCAACATTCGTTTGTAAAAACTTAAACACATTACCCACAAGGCAAGAGACACTGAGAATGATTAATGTGCTTAGAATTACATCATCATAAGCTGCTGAGGTCCCTGAGAGGTCCTTATTCTATGGTACCCACACTAGCCAGTGTAGCAGAGGTGATTTGACCATTGTGTAATGTGACGGAAAAGCAAATTAAATTTCTCTCTCTCTCTCACACACACACACACACACACACACACACACACACACACACACACACACACACACACACACACACACACACACACACACACACACACACACACACACACACACACACACACACACACACACACACACACACACACACACACACACACACACACACACACACACACACACACACACACATAAAAACACAAGTTGGACTGCTCTCGCTCGCTCCTTTAGTTTAATATTGCCTCCGGTCTAATGTTTTACATGTTCGAATAAGGCAGTTGCTTATAGGAGAAATGCTTGCGCGGTTCAATATAATACAGCTTAATCACTGAGATGCCTGGAGTTAACACGCAGTAACTTGCACCTGAGACTAACTCACTAACTCACCTGTTTTTCGTTATTCAGTTTACGGCCACATATAGGAATTGTCCAACTATGGTCTTGTCTTCTGTTGTTGTTTGACTCGTAAACTGGTTGAATCATCAATGTGTTTCTGCTCGAATAGCAGACGCAGAAAGGAAGATGATACCGGCCGCGCATCCCTGTTCCTCCATGCGTCTGGAGCGCGTCGACTGGCCGTGGCATGGGCGTTACTGTCTTATCTCATAGGCTCCTTTCTGTTGCACTTGCTTGAAAAATGAAATGTTTTTTCGTTCATCTGTTCTCACCGCACCTTAGATCTATGCTAGTGTTATCCCAGCAAATAAAAATCTAACTTTGGCCGACTTCTGATTTGTGACAGCAGCTACAATTATGTAACAGCACAGATTAGGCAAGTGAAGAGTAGGGATTCTGAACCAACAATCAGGAGCATGTCATGTCATATGTGTTGACTCTACTGTAGACTATATTTATCTGCTGCTTCCTTGCATTGCTGGCTGTGCTTCTGGTGCTCCACCTCCAGAATCACAATGGCCATGTCATTACATTAATGATGCCTTGGGACTCAGACTGGTAGGCTACTTGTGGTGGACACTAGCCAGGCAACCCAACCAGATGGCAGCACATGAGAAGTGTTATGTTGATGACATGATGAAGCCCTCAGCACTGTCAATAGATGTTAGAATCCATATTCTGATGAAGTAATCTCTAAATAACTAAATCTGTCAGATCCGTCAGCCTAGTTGGTGATAAGGCTTTGGCCAGGCGTAATTCTCCAGCCACTTGGAGCATGATCATGTAGAGGATAACAAATATGAATCAAATCAATAGTCCTTATGGTAGAATGAATGTAAACGTAATATTCACTGGTGGAAAATGGTGTGTGTGTGACAGAGAGAGGCGGGGGGGGGGGGGAGCGATTAAATGTGAAATGTGAAAAAATATTTCCGTTCATGCGAAAAAGTATTGAATACGATTCTCAAGGGATCATTCACATCAGCATAGCCTTGATATAGCTCATCACAACCTGACAGTCTCTCTTCTATCAGTCTGCCTGGTACAGAACATTAGAGAGTGGAGAATTCATCTGAATATGTTTGGCGGAGCAAAAAAAGAGTCCTGATTTACATAGAAATAATGTTCTGTGCAGGAGAGTTTTGGTGAGAATTGCTCACAGGAAACACGCTCCTGACATGCAGTTCTACATTTCTGATTCAAGCAGTGAACATGAAGCATTTTGGGTGACAACATCATTTTATTGACAGGATCAGTTCACATAATGTACTTATTTATTCGACCCTCCTGAATAAAAACAGGTAACACACACACACACACACACACACACACACACACACACACAGGACCTGACTCATAACACCAGAAGGAAAGGTGGGGGTAGTGTGTCGCCTTGAGAGAGCGGAGCCTCAGGTAACTGAATCACTTGACAGAACAAAGGGCTGAACTACATTGCCACTTCAGACGATGCAGGCAGTCAACAAAAAGATGGGTCCTCAGAAGACCCTACAGACGATGCAGAACTTCCAGAAAGAGAACATGAAGAAATGTGTGCGTGTGTGTGTGTCCTTTGACTGACCGGTTAGATCCCACTTTAGTGTGTCTGAGGAGTCAAGCAGTTAGCCCTCCAGCTTATGTCAAAACCTCCCTTGCTTGTTTTGTCTATTGATGTTGGTACAACTCTCATTTCCCACGTCTCTGTCTGTCTGTCTGTCAGTGTTCTCTCCCTCCTTCCCTGGGGCAACTGTTTTGAAATCACAGTATGGAGTGTACATTACATTTTACATTTTTGCATTTAGCAGACGCCTTTATCCAAAGCAACTTAAGTGAATCATCTATCAGTCATTGTAAGAACAATTCAAGCGGGGGGAAAGAGAGAAAGAGTGTCAGTGGTAGGAGAAACCATGTGAGGAAATTATCGAGCCAAGAGATTTGGTATAGAGGGAGAACAGTAAGGGACCTAGGACGGAGCCCTGGGGGAACCCAGTGGTTCTGTGTTGAATGCAGCAGACAGGTCCAGAAGAATGAGAGCAGTGGAGAGGGAGGACGCTCAAGCAGAGTGGAAGGCCTCTGTGACAGAAAAGGAGAGCAGTCTGAGTGTTCAAGGGTTTTAGAGAAGGAGAGAAGGGATACCAGTCTGTAGTTATGGACACTCAGACACTTCATCTACCCCTGATGATTATCCCTGGGGTCAAGAGACACACACACTTTAAAACAACACACACTTTATAACACTTAAGATCAAAGTGTGTATCCCATTTCCTGTCTGAAAGGTGAATGTGGCCTTGTGAATAATATTATGTAAATAAACCCCTCAAAAAAAGTTCGGAAACGTTATTTTGGTTGATTAGTCCTCCCCTTTAATAATACCAATTGGTATTGTATTTTATATTGTTGGAAAGCCTGATTAGTCACCTTTACAACGAGGTACAACTTGTAAGGATCATGCATTCTTGGAATGAGCAACACAGCTAAACGTGTGGGTAGCTGCCCAATTTGTTTTGCCAAAATCCCCTGCAATATTCTTCTGTTGGTATTCACTCTCGTTTTGAGCTTCAAGTGCTGGCAGGTGTATGTCAGTCACAGGTGTGTGACTGGCACCTGAATGGCACCTAATTGACAGGAATGATATTCTGGGGCCAGTGGCGTTCCCATATCTCCAGAATCTGGGACCTAACTCCATCCTCCAGGATGACATTGCTCGCCCCCACAGAGCCAGGATCATCACAGAGTACCTACAGAATTTGGGAGTGGAGAGGGTGGAATGGTGCTCCTTTGGGATCTCCTTTGGGATTAGGGTACCCCATCTGTGTGTTTGTGTGTGGGGGGTTGTTTATCAGCTCTGTGAAAAAAGCTGTTCTGGAGCCTGCTGGTATTGTATTGTATTGTAACTGACCTGAGGATCCTGTACCTCCTGAGTCTAGATTACCGTACACACAGCACACTGACGCAGTTGGTTTGGATGCTCTCAATGGTGCAGCGGTAGAAATATATCAGGGATTAACACTGCGATTCCCTCAATGTATTGTTCATGTAAGTATCTTTCGCAAACAATAGCAGCATTTAAATAGTTCAGTTTACGTTCAACTGGAAAAGGTAGTGATCACAGAATTTCGTGTTTTGACTCTGCTGGGAGTTCGTTAAAAATGCCTTTTAAAAAGCTTTTAAAAAAGCCAGAATAAAAGTCTTTTTTCTGAATAAAAGTCAGAATTAAAAAATGTCAGAATAAAAGACCGAAAAAAATATTTCTGAATAAAAGTCAGATTTTTTTATTTCAGAATAAAAGTCAGAAAAATAAAATTTCAGAATAAAAGTCCCCCCCAAAATATGTATATCCCCCCAAAGTGTCCCCCCCAATGTGTGCCTATTTCACCCTTGGTTCTCATCATCACAGAATTATAATATATACATTGTTCTCAGTCATGAATTGGTATTTTAATCAACCTGCATGTAGACTGAATAAACACCAGATTTGGGAAATTGTATTCTTCAGTTCCATGTCTTTGATCACTGTACAATGCTCCTCTCTAGTGGTCAAAGTTGGCACTAACGTTCCTATCACAGTAAATGTCCAGTAGCCTCTTCAAGGGCTGGATTCATTTAGATTTTACAGTCAATATGGAAACAACAAGTCACAACTTGAGCAGCTAAACAGTTTGCCTTTTGTCTTGTGTCATGTACCTAACATACCCTCACCAGGCACCACACACAATCAACATAGCGCACTCCATATTTGAAAAATGACTTTTATTAATAAAAACAACAACAACAAGTCAGAATATAGAATATCCCCTGCCCCATTGCAATAATATCTCTATGGGGCCACCACAAGAGCCATTTCTATTTTTATTTTTTTAAACAAATGAAACAAAATAAGGATTTAATAACCCACTCATGCCTTATTACTGTACTTGCACCCTCTCTGGTACTGCAACATCAGCTACACAGTGTACAGTTGTTACAGGGCATTCAGACCTACTGCACTGGCACGGCTCAAACAGTACGCAGTTCCGCTTCAGTTCCCCTGAAGTGCTGCTGACCCCTCCCGTCTGAAACTCCAGGCACGCTCAAGCAAAACACTTGTTATTAGAAAATATTTCAAATCAAGCACTTCTGGGGGAACTGCACTGGGCAAACACAATCAGAGAAGTATCTGAAATGATTCCAGATATGATCTGAACCCAGGTCTGACATCTACGCTAGACTGGAGACGGCGCTTCAGTCCGGTCCAGACGAGCCTTGCGCTGCACTGCTTTCACCAATCAAATCATGTCAGATTAGTGATTTCCTCACAGAAGGGAGACAGATAGGATGTGTTTGTCAGTGTCCAAACAGGGTCAACGTTTTCAGTGCATCCCTGGCCAGCTCATACCCGGTCAGACATATAACAACAGTTTCCATTAGTATTAGTGTGTTACAAACACTCATGTGCAAAAATTCCCATTGGGAGATCAGAACACACACGGCAGAATGCTATGCATCTTGAACGCACCCCTGAACCACACACCCAACACACTCACAAACAACCTGAACTCAACGCTACCTACACCTACCTATACTTACATACCTACACCTCTACTACCCACATCTTCTCCCATTCCTTACTAATGTGTTTGAAAGTACTGGATGGGGTGAGAATATGGTGGTTTCCCCATCCACCCCTTGAGGTCTCTAAGGAAAGGATACAAGGAAAGGAGACAAGGAAATTATACATTTAAGAAGTGTTGGGGAAATAGCCACACTGTGAGACGGAGACCGTGTCCCCTGATATGACCCTGGGAGGTTCTCTAAGTGCATGAGGGGATGTGGACCAGGGTAGACAACCAGGGTAGACAACCAGGGTAGACAACCAGGCTAGACAACCAGGCTAGACAACCAGGCTAGACAACCAGGCTAGACAACCGGGCTAGACAACCGGGCTAGACAACCAGGGTAGACAACCAGGGTAGACAACCAGGTTAGACAACCAGGGTAGACAACCAGGTTAGACAACCAGGTTAGACAACCAGGGTAGACAACCGGGCTAGACAACCAGGGTAGACAACCAGGGTAGACAACCAGGGTAGACAACCAGGGTAGAACAACCAGGGTAGTACAACCAGGTTAGACAACCAGGGTAGTACAACCAGGGTAGACAACCAGATTAGACAACTAGGTTAGACAACCAGGGTAGACAACCAGGTTAAACAACCAGGGTAGACAACCAGGAACCAGGTTAGACAACCAGGTTAGACAACCAGAGCCGCGTTCGTAAAATCGCCAGAGCGCACACTGGGTTCGACGTCAAGTCATTTGAACCAAGTCATTTGATTGGACAAGAGGCAGTCACATGGACGCTCCGGCGCTCTCGGAGCTAATTTACGAACGCGGCCCAGGATAGACAGCCAGGTAAGACAACCCCCTCAGAAAGGCAGCAGAAGGCAGGCAGACTGTTTAGAGAACATACCCCTAGGACACAGAGCTTTACACACCATAATGTGTAAGATAATAGATAATAATAGAGTAATCTGAAATACGTAAATATAGTTAATTCCAACATAGTTATGACGGAGAACACACACTGCTGCTGAATTCAAAATCAGCCCCTGATCCCATAGACACTAGTAGATATGAGAGGATAGGATAGGTACGAGCAAGATCTAGTGTGTGAGAGGTGCAGGGTGGAGCTTCCCCCGTCCTGGTCACACCTGTCAAATCCACTCAGGTTGGTTCCACTCACAAGTGTTTAGGCCTAAGGGGTTAGGAGCTAGGTGTTGGTTCTGGTATTCATATTAAGTGATCTGTACAGAAGTAGGTGGGTTTAGGGAGTGAAATAGTCCACGTGGGATAGGGCTGAGGAAGAGAGGGAGGAGGGACCAACTCTGGACTCCTTTCCGAAAGCAATGTGTGTTCAGTGCACTCCTTCCCCTTCGCTCCAGGGGGAATACCTGTTCTGCCCGGATGGAAGATGGCGGCAGCCATGTGTTTCCATGGAGGTAGTCGGTCTGGAGATGGCAACAAGTAGTAACATGAAGAAAGCCAACTCCCAATATGGAATATATGAATTATAGATGGTAATATACGTAAGCCTAAAGTGTTTTGAATTAATTTGCTATTAACTATGCATGCAGTTTCAAACATCTGCTTCTTACAATGTGTTTAATTCCTTTTTTGTTGCCGTCATTTTTCGGATCTAAAAATCATAGTCATGGTATTGGTACGAGCTTCCCCCCTAACCTCTAGTGCACCAACTCTAGTGAACACCTTCTCCCTGTGTGGCCGCTGCATTGACCCAAGACACAGCAGCACGAAGACTAGAACTAAAGGAGATTGCATCTGTCTTTAATATCCCCACCTGCACTGTATCCCCGAGAAGGCAAGTCAGGGAGACAGAAACTGAGCAAGGGTGAGTCAGAGGGATGTGTGTGTATAGGTCTGTGTGTGTGTGTGTGTGTGTGTGTGTGTGTGTGTATAGGTCTGTGTATGTGTATAGGTCTGTGTGTGTGTGTGTGTGTGTGTGTGTGAGAATGTTAGTCCACTCCGAGTGCTCTGAGCTGTCTTTCGATGTCGTCGTCTGAGATGCCGTCTGCTTTGGAGGCAGACGCACTGGGGAGGTTCCTGCTGGCCGAGGGGGCGTTCAGCATCTGGAGGGAAGGACGTCACCGTTACATTACAAACAAACTCTCATTCTCCCAAACATGTACCGATTGTCAACTGGTTACATATCCACTATCATTTTCTAAACAGGGTCCTGGCAGTGGTTTAAGCTGTGTCTGGGGAACAGTCCGTGGCTGCGGTCCCATTCTCGAACCCCGTCTCCCAAAGAATCCACTTGTGTAAGCAATACAGTGGGTGAAACTCCCTCCAGACATTTTCGCACCTACCCAATGCTTTTTTAAATGCATTAGAGGACATGTGGGGCGGCTGAGGTGCAGGAGGTAGAGCCGCCGTCTAATGATCGCAAGGTTGGCATATCGGCGGTTCGAGCCCCGGCTGGCCACATGTCAAAGTGTCCTTGGGCAAGACACTGAACCCCAAATTGCTCCCAGTGAGCGTTAGGGGTGTAAAGAGCCCAGTGATTCACTGCTGCAACCAGGCTCCTCCCTCTCTTATATTGCACTATAATTTAACTTGAATGTGTATTTCAGTATAATATGTAATGTTTGAGTGTAGAATATGTTATATACTGTATATATTTTACCAGTTTTGACATCTTGAATGTTGTTGGCTTTTTTCACATAATAAAAGTGGTGTTATTACAGAATTCAAGGAAAAAGCAGTTAAAACATTTATAATAATTGTGTTGATCCGAAAAATTCTCCGATCCGTGACTCAAAAACCGTGATCCGATCCGATCCGTGAGTTAGGTGATCCGTTACACCCCTAGTGAGCGTGGTAGCTTGCATGTTAGCTTGCCGCCATTGGTGTGTGAATGTGTGTGGAATGGGTGAATGAGAGGCCGTTGTAAAGCGCTTTGGATAAAGGCGCTATATAAGTGCAGTCCAGTTACCATTAGGACATGAAGAAGTGCACACTTCTGGACAGGAGGGTAGAGAATCAGAACACGACCCCTACGTTGGGTATCGTTGTCTTTCTTACCTTTCCTGATATGTCAATGCCGATCTCATCCAGCACCTGGTTGACGATGCCCTCGGACTCCTCCTCGTCCCCTGACTCGTCGAAGAGCTCGTCCAACGTGTCGTTGACTGGGAGGAAGGGGGCACAAATGAGACTTGTCACAAACACGTCGCAAAACACACACACGTCGATTCAGATGACGCAGGAGAGAGACGTGAGGTTTTTATCTGCAGTCGTTAGCTGTGTGTGGGTGTGTTTTTAATTGGCTAATCAATCAATCAATGCAAATGTACCGAATAAACCGTTCTGTCACTCTGAACCGATCGATCAATCAATCAATTCATGCTTTTTTTTCTTAGGTTATTTTTTCCCACTCATATTTTTCTTTTTATTGATAGACAGTAGATATTTTGACAGGAAGGATGGGTGAGAGAGAGAAGAGATGACATGCAGGATATGTCTGCGGCCGGAATAGAACCGGGAACCCTGTGGTTACATGATCGACGCTTAACCCGTTACGCCACCTAAGCGCCCCAATCAATTCATGCTTAATGTGTGTCTCACTCATTTCTTCTGTCATCTCCATCTTCATGTTCTCTTTCTGGAAGTTCTGCATCGTCTGTAGGGTCTTCTGGGGATCCATCTTCTTGTTGACTGCCTGCATCGTCTGAAATGGGAGTGTAGCAGCCATTTGTTCACTTTTTGAAATGCAGGCAAAATACACGCATGCACGCGTGCGCACACACACACACACACACACACACACACACACACACGCACACTCACACACACACAAAAACCACTTACTTTGGTAGTAGTTGCCATGGCTCCTGCCATCTTCATTTGAGAGTTCATCAACTTGGTCTGCGTGGACATGGAGGTGACCTTTGAACTGACGGCGTAGGTGCGGTTCTTCTGCTTCCTCAGCTGGACCAGCTGCTTAGCCAAGATGGTGCACGCCTCCTTGTTCCCCGTCTTGGCCATCTTCTTAATCTCCATCTCCTGGAAACACACACACAAGTCACACAAGGGACAAGAGAGAACTGACTGGCTGAGAACGCAATGTGCAGATGGTGAGATAAAACTAATTAAATTGTCATTTGGGATTTGATGAATTCATTTAAAAAATAAAAAATAAAAAAAAACATAGAGCAATGGTACCCTAAAGATAACAAGATTAGCTTTGTCATCCAGAAGTTACAGACCAAAAAAAAGAATAAAAAAAGAACAACTAAGTATTGTTTTCTTCTCTTTGTCTAGTACTGTGACTGCTTGTGGGATTATTCCCCTAGAAAGTCTTAGTTTCTCACTGAAATGACTGTGAGGTGAAGTTGATTCACTTACTGTAATCCTGATGTTGATCACAGACCCAGTCCATAATGTGTGCTGTCTGGGAATTAACACACTACAGGGCCTACCCGAACCATATTGAGCTTGTTCCGATATTATCCTGTCATATTTTCCTTTACAGCGCGCACAAACCAGGCCAGCCCAGACAGCTCAGCTCGGCTCTGTAGCTGAAATGAGTTCTAGTCTAAGATGCACAAACTTACTTACCGGTACTTACTTACTTACCCCGGAGATTTCCCAAGGTTAGACTACTGTGTTAGCAGTATGTTGATGTGTATTATCCCGATAACTTGGAGGTTAGAAGTGGAGAGACTGACTCACCAGTTGTTTTTCCTGTTTCTCCAGTGCAGTTCGGTCTCTGGTGATCTGTCTCTGAGTCCCTTTCAGCTCCCTGGTCTGCTCTTTGATAACGTCTGCAGTGGGGAAGAACAGTCGTCAAAAATGCAAGACAGGGTGAGGGACGTGTCTGTCCTGACAGTACTGACAGTACTACTGACATCCCGTCGTCAGGCTGTGCCGCACAACACCGCCTACCAGTCCCCCTCCTACCAGTCCCCCTCCTACCAGTCCCCCTCCTACCAGTCCCCCTCCTACCAGTCTCCCTCCTACCAGTCACCCTTCTACCAGTCTCCCTCCTACCAGTCTCCCTCCTACCAGTCACCCTCCTACCAGTCTCCCTACCAGTCTCCCTCCTACCAGTCTCCCTCCTACCAGTCTCCCTACCAGTCTCCCTCCTACCAGTCACCCTCCTACCAGTCTCCCTCCTACCAGTCTCCTTCCTACCAGTCACCCTACCAGTCTCCCTCCTACCAGTCTCCCTACCAGTCTCCCTCCTACCAGTCTCCCTCCTACCAGTCTCCCTACCAGTCTCCCTCCTACCAGTCTCCCTACCAGTCACCCTCCTACCAGTCTCCCTCCTACCAGTCTCCTTCCCTAGTCACCCTACCAGTTTCCCTCCTACCAGTCTCCCTCCTGTCATCATCTGATGATGTTTCACCAAGTTTGACAGCTAGCTACATTAACAGTGTTGCAGAAGTGACATGCATAGCAAGCTGGCTATAATTAACGTTGACTTCCGTTCAACCTTCAACACGTGTAGCTAGGTAGTACTATCAGCTAGGAAAACATCCGATTCCTCAGAATGGAAATCCCAACGGAACCCTCTGGCCCAGCTGCCTGGATGCTAAGCTAACTTGGATGTTCCTGCCATTAACTGCTAGCTGCTAGCTCACTATGGAACGATGAGTTGGTTGCGGAGTCGGTGATTACTTACCATCTACGGTTTTTTTCTTGAAAAAGGCCATGGTGACTCGCGGTGGAGTGGCACAATTCAAACTATTATTCAATGACCTTTTCAAAGAGATGCCGTAACTGCTGTTGCCACTACTGCTGACTGTTGTTTATTTCCTGGTTCGTATCTACCAGGAAGTGCAGATGTGTTCTGCGCAGGCGCGCGCCTCGATTCAATCGTACCTTGCTGTACCTTTACTGTACTACTCTACTTGCATAACGATGTGTTAACACATCATAATATAACGCTACATTGGTGGTCGTTCGCGGGATAGTTCCGCATTCTCTTTTTTGGGGAAGACTTTTATTGCACCCATTCTTTGGGATGAATTCTGCTCTTTGCGTCACTTGAGCTGTAGTGCAGAATACCAGCATTTGATCCCGACTTTGGCCTGTTGTCAACGATAACATTATCAGGTCAAACATGAAAAACTCGCGGACTAATGCAAACTCAGATGCTCTAGAGCAGACTCGTTGTCTCAGTAGAAAACTAATGGTAATCCATAGTTTATTGAATAAACGTTATTCCCAGTTGGTAGAGCTCAATGATATTACCGTATGTGGTAAGTAGCTGACAGTAGGGAATCGCTATGAAGGATCGGCCTTTTCACCCAAATGTCCTCCAGGGGGCGACATTTCGCTGTTTAAATGTCCTCTAGGGGGCGACAGTGCGGTGTTTAAATGTCCTCCAGGGGGCGACAGTGCGCTGTTTCAGTGACTTGATTTATTTGGATGACGTCAGCACCACCAGGAGTGTTTAAGTTGCCAGATCTGTTCCTCAGCCCTTTCCTTCCGAGTCCTCCGCCAGGCAGGGATCAAACACCATCTTCCCTTAAACGTAACATTTACAAGCCAACAAAATGCAGGTCTACAAGTGTGTTGTCAGCGGTAAGACCACTTATTCATATTTTCTATCTTTCGTGTGTTAATTTTCAGTTTTTGCCAATATCAAAATGTACATTTTCTTATTGTCAGTGTGCGGCCTACCGGAGCCGCCTTTATGGCAGTAATGTGGTCGCGTTACTTTTTATAACTTTCGAACTCATTTCATTGCTTTTTTAAAATTATGCTTTATAAACTCACCTTTGTATAAACGTACTGTGTAATAGGCCTGCATGTTCCTTGAAGTGAACTTAGTTTTGACTCGTCATCAGTCACAACTACCCATGTGGAATGCCAAACTTTAGTTCGCCACGTAACTGTTAGGTAGACGTTCACCTTGTATTCAGGTGTCTGACAACTTAACCGATGATGTTTTTATATTCGTGTATCCTGTGTGTTTGACATGGGATTGATTTCACGACTACTTTTCCAGGGGACGAGATGTTCAGCGGCATCTACCCCATCACGGAGACCCATGGCGGTATGATGTACAAAGTCACAGGCAAGGTGGGTAACGTTGGGCCTACTGAGCTCTTCACTGTTTCTACCCGGTCGGCCACTTGACTAACCAGCAATGTCATTCTACGCTGATCCAAGTATAAAAGGGTATGGGAAATCAGAATGGTTGGTTTGGGTAGGAGTCTGACAGATCTATAGTTATGACTAATAACTATGACTAGCTCTGGGTGGAGTATCAGTATGGTGTGGTTTTTCATTCGAACTGATTTTCTGGTATGAATGAATGAATGAATGGTCTTTATTGTCATTAATATAGTACAGGTACCATACAACGATATTTGGGAGGGGTGACTCCCCTGGTGCTAGGGGAAAAAAATACTAAAAACAAGAAGGGAAAAAGAGCTGGTTTACATAAATAAAGGCTATGTACACTATCCACTATACTATACAAATAAAACACTGTGCTGTATGCTATGCTATGCTGGTAGGGTTAGGCGTGAATTTGATTCAGAAAGTGGTTTGAATTTACAATTCAACAATGGATTGTCATAGTCTGTTTATTAGTCGTGTGTTATATTCCTGTAAGGCCGCATCCTCTGATAGACCTGAAGCTGTTTCCCCATAACTTCTGTGTTTGCACTTGGATGCCAAATCAAAACTGTCCTTTACTTTCTCCGACTGTCATGTGACATGCTGGATTGATCTGAGGAAGACACCTGATAGGGTGGCTCAGCTGTCACTTAACGGACGCTATGGGAAATCATGATGGTTGGTTTGGGGAGGAGTCTGACAGAGCCATATAATAATGTATTTACTGGCTTTGTATGTAGTAGGGTGTGGTTGTAATGTTTTATTTTGTGTGTTACTCTGACTGCTCAGGAAGGATTAGGCCTATTCCCTTTGGGATTTGTGACGACGCTAAAGTTGATGGACTTGTTTGCTGCTGCCGTCCTGCCGGTTAGTTACCTCCTCCTCTACCTCTGCCCTGCTTCTAGTTGATTTCACGGACGGAAGACATCGACCCTTCACTCCTCGGGGCCAACGACTCTGCAGAGGGCGGGGACGAGGGCTCTGACTCATCCACCGTCAGCGGCGTCAACATAGTCCTCAACCACAACCTGGTGAAGGCCCCCCCCTTCAACAAGAAAAGCTTTGTCGTTTATATCAAGAAATACCTGAATGAGTAAGTCATCCATCATCGCTGAAGCATGAGTCTACTCCTCCAAAACTCTGTGTTTTTTTGTTCTTTTTTAAACCAGTCAGTACTGGAGGAACTGATGTCACTGCATCCTTGACAGCCTGAGCCCTCTGTCTCCGTGGGGTAGCTTGGGTTTTAAAAAAAATGTTGATGCTAAATGAAATGTCCCTGCGCTTTCTGCTCGCCTAAACCCTGTGGAGTCTCGGATTGAATATGGGACTACACGACACATCTGGTGTCAAGTAATGTGGTTTTTAATGTTTCTGAAGGCACAATTAAAAAAAACAAATGTCTGTCTGCCCGCCCTCAGCGTCAAGAAGAAGCTGATGGAGAGTGATCCAGACCGGGTGAAGGACTTCATGGCTGGCGCAGGAGACTGTGTCAAGATGATTACTGCCAACCTGGACAACTGGGTGGTGAGACCCACACGTGTTAAGAAATATTCCGGGTTATTACACGACATGCATATAATAGAAAGGCCGCCCACCCATCTTTACACTTTACCCGGCCACACCCAGTTTGGACGCCGTTGTTTGAATGCTGACGAGTGTCTGATGCAGACAGGGAAGCCTCGGAACATATAGTGATGACAATCTTAGGACACCTTTGGAGGTTGTGACCTATGAAAATAACACTTGATAATCTGAGTGTGTTTCAGTGGCTTCCGCTTATTTATTGCCAACAGGGATGTACTGGAGGGAGGGATTAATGTGTACATTTCCAAACATGTGAGTGTCTTATTGTGTGCATGTTGTAGGAGACTTGTTTCTAGGGAATACTAAGTAGTACTAAACGCTGATATACGGTTGTATGTCCCTCTATCATGAGGTGCGAGCACCCGACTTAATGTAATCTAGAACACCCTTTTAACACTTCATCTTCTCTTCAGTATTACAGCGGTGAGTCGATGGACCCAGAAGGTATGCTTGGGCTGTTGGAGTACGAGGAGGACGGCCATACACCTTACATGCTCTTCTTCAAAGACGGACTTGAGAAGATCAAATATGTAAGTGTGGCTTTAGTTCTTGGTACCCTTTTAGTGGTGTTGCTCCTTGACTGTGCCAGACAGATTTAAATGCTTTCATCTGGGGGGGGGAAAGATTCTCTGTGGTATATAAAGATTTGCTAGAATAAATAATGTAACAAAGCACTCTTTCAGAGCAGTTGGCACTATGAGCCGCTTGCCTTGCTACCAGGGTTGGGGTACATTTGATTCAGAAAGTGATTTGAATGTACAATTTAATGGATTGTCATAGTCTGTTTATTAGTCGTGTGTTATATTCCTGTAAGGCCGCATCCTCTGATAGACCTGAAGCTATTTCCCCATAACTTCTGTGTTTGCACTTGGATGCCAAATCAAAACTGTCCTTTACTTTCTCCGACTGTCATGTGACATGCTGGATTGATCTGAGGAAAACACTTGACACAGCAAAAATAATTCGGCCGAATTACTGAAAAGAGCAAAAATGTTTACCGAATACGAGACGTTTTCTTGATGACGAGATCGAACAGTGCAAGCAACCCACGCTGTTCTGTGAGACGAGCGTTGATGACTGCCTACTGCGACAACGAGCCACATTCCGACATCAAGACTTCGGTTTTAGCAACTGTTTCTAAATAAAAGCGCAAGCTAAGTGATCCCTGAAAACTGATGGGATCACAGTATTTTACGTCTTTCATGAAATGAGGAAATATTACGTAACAAAGTATATACAATTTTAAACACATCATTTTGATTATTATAATTTTTACACTAATAAGCATACAAGCATGAGTGAAGTAAAGGTAGTTTTGTTGCAGTAAACACATGCACATCAGTCACAACCTATTTTCTGTATAGCTGGGTATGAAGTTCAGCCCACACAAGGCAAGTCTCAAACCTAAGTCTAACCCCCCCCTTTCTTTTCCTCTTGTTTTCCTGCAGTAAACCATCAGGACTCGGAAGTGCCTCAATCCGACGTGGCTGCTCTCGCCACTGACCAGATCATAGACATTGACCATGCATTCCTTTGAAACACGGAGAAACACTTTAACTATAAATAACTCTTACCTCGATCGGTGGTCATGGTATTACCTCCCCCCAACCCAATCTCCTTGCCAATCTGTGTGGCCTTCTCTGTGGGGGAAGAGACTTTGCCTTGGCCCTGTTGGAAAACTGATGCCATTGGTGTAATGGCAATGCCTCTCAGTGTAAATGGGGGGAGACAGCCCTCTGTCGTCCTCCCCCGACCACACCTACATGGACCTGTTACATTGGCAGTGGTGATCTCTGTCATGTTTACACCTGCTCCCTCACAGAAACTTGTAGGCCTCCTTGACATTGACACTAGGCCTTTGGCCGAATTACCACTGGTACTGCAGTTTCTGTTGTCACTGTCACTTGTATGTAGAGTCTGCGAAATGATGTCACCAGAGGAAGTTGGCTGACTTTCAAGTGAGACGTTGCACTTGCGAACAACTCTCATCAGCTCGAGTAAATGTACTTGCTTTAGGTGAACTATCTGTCATGTTGCTGATTATACTATTTTTTTAAGTTATTGCTGTTCTTTAGAAATAAATCTATTTTTTCATATGTGCTGTTATAATAATAAATGTATAATGAACTGCTCAACATCATGGAACTCTGAAGTGTCTCTGCTGTAATAGCCATTGTATCCAATAGTGATCCTGTATACATGTATTATGCTGTCATTTCACAAGTGCTAGATTATTACATTTGAGTTGATTTAAAGAGAATAAATAAGCAGGTTAAGCTACTGCATTTCCATTCAGGGATCCTCAGTCATAGAATGAGTACAGTAGACATATAGTTTATTCCAATATTATTGTATGTTTCTTAAGTAAAAAAACAAACAATTTACCAAAAGGCCACTTTATTTCCTTGTTGTGGGATAACTTTTTCTTATTTATGTTGCTTATTCTTACGGTTGTGGTTTTTTTCCCCATCTGAATGTTTTTCCTCTGTATCTGAATGTTTTTTCCCTGTATCTGAATGCTGCAATGTCAATGTTGAGGAACCAAAGCCAAAGAATTTTACTCTTGTGTACTTGTACAGTAAGATGTAATAAAAATGATTCTGAGTTAATGAAAGATAATTTATATAGTTTACTTGGCTCTTCTTTTGTGTTTTTCAATCCACAAGGTCGGTGTACTCCGTAAATCAAACAGTATAACGGGCTGATTTATCAGAATTTCGGCTTTCATTGACTGATATGGGGAGTTGAGAACCTTTCAGGTAAATACAGTTCCAAGAAAAGCTATGGTTTAGAAAAATAACAAAAACATTTAGGCCGATTGGAATTTCATAGTACATAACATAATGACATCTGAAGCATGAATGTAAAGCTCAGAGGAAATTCGGCATTGAGAGAGGGCAGTTTGTGTGAAGAGAAAGAAGTAGGGAGGCTTGTTAGAGACGGTGAGAAGGGGGATGGAGAAAGATTTTTGTTTGACTAATTTTTCCTCTTATTAGTGTTGGCCCTTACGAGGGGACAGGGGTAGGGGGCGTCGATGAGACCGTTTGTTACTAATCAAGAACGCTGCAACAGTGTAACAATGTGACCAATAATGTAAACATAAGACGGCTTAAGCACAGGGAAGGATGAACGAGTGATGGGCAGTGAACACCAATCACATGCAGTTTTTTCTGTTATCAGTAAGATTGACGTGAGGATGATCCAATCAGATCTCTCTACGTCACACGCTGGCTTCACGGTAGCTGCTGTTGTACGCGCTAGGCTAAGAGACGACTAGTATGGCGGAAGAGGAGAGTGGACCTGAGTTGGAGGGCTTTAGAAAACAACTGGAGAGTTTGTCTGACCATAATTCAGGTGAAGAACACGCACTTCAAAGCAAGTCATACTGCGCGAGATTCTGTAAGGTAAGACTGGACAGGTGTTGTGGTTTTACAACCAGCCGAATTAAAGCCCACTTGTTTCCCAGTAGCCAGGAGTAGACTCTGTGCTTGCCAACCCAGATTCCCCTCCCCCCAGCAACAAGCCGTGTCAGCTAGCTCTGTAAACACCACGGAAAACCAACTGGGTGCAAATAACAATATCAATCCAATCATATTTTGTGTTAAGTAGCCTGGTCACAAAATGCATGTGTTATGGTTAATACTGTCAGCCGTGTCGTGTGTTCGGTTGATACACTATCCAGGTCCCAGTTACCTAACGTAGCCATAATATGCTGGCCAGCTAGCGCCATACCACAGTGGTGTTGCTTGCTGCTGTAGATTCGACCACTAGCTATCTGGGGCGTCTAGTGACATTAACTCCACCGTTTCTACACACAGTTCTACCCTTTCATTGCTCGATTGCCGGCTGGGTCCTTGTGCGCCTGTCATATGCAAATTGTCTGATGTTGAAGCCATGTCTGCTAGCCATATAAGATGACCATGTCTAGTCATATCTAGATGACCATGTCTGTATATAACCATATAATGACCATGTCTGTATATAACCATATAAGATGACCATGTCTACTAACCATATAGATGACCATGTCTGTATATAGCCATATAGATGACCATGTCTGTATATAACCATATAAGATGACCATGTCTGTATATAATAAGGGATGTCCCGATCCCATTTTTTCACTACCGATACCTGGGCTTCAGGTATCTGCGATACCGATATCAATCCAATATTTGTATTTATTGTTTTACTCCTGAATAATAACAAATACTTCCCCAGTATATAGTCCACAACAACAGTTGGCTATTAAAGACTGCCAGCCTTTATTCAAGCAACAAAACAGTACTCTGCAGTACTCAGTGACCAACTGGTTTAAAGTTAAAACAATTTAAACTGCAGCATTCAGCATTGTAGAAAAAAAAAGAGTTACTGTCTGATTTCTAGTTTTAGTGCCTTCATGTTTTTATTCTATTTATCTTCTCTTACAAATGGCAAATCAATTATAGCACCCTTTTTAAAAGTGTAGCCTAGTGACGCTGCTGGTGAGACCAGAAACCAGTCCCAGAATCAAAGGGGTGTCAACAATATCTGCTTTTCGTTTTTTTCATAACAGGCAACTTGTTTTAAGTACCACTCAATATAATATACAACAGTTTAACGATCACTAAGTACTTATAATCTGTGGGTTGGATTCACTGTTGCCAGAGGCTACCGGTAAGTGATACCTGGCTTGTAAACATACTTTCGTTTTAGAACGAAACGTTAGCCACTAGCTGTTAGCAGCGTTTTTAGCAGTCACCATTCAACATTGATACAAACAAACATTCAAATACTCGTGTCGTCTTGATTTTTTTTCTCCGATTTCAATGTATGACGCATCATTTGAAAGCTTACCATCTGTAGTTTCAGACTATGCAAACAACCGAAAAATTACGTAAACAAATGGTTTATGATTTCACCAGCTAGCATCATGACATTGTGAGACTCATTACACACAGGTAGCTACTAGCCAACTCTCATGCTCGTGACCACTGACTACTACTGTTGTCATCACGTGAGTGACACGCCGGATCGCGAGCCCCAGATCGCTGTCTATTTTTTTTCTGGTGCGATCTGCGATCCAGCATTCAGGACCAATATCGCGGCGATATCAATATCGGATCGGGACATCCCTAGTATATAACCTTATAGATGACCATGTCTGTATGTAGTCATATAAGATGATCATGTCTGTATATAGTCATATAGATGACCATGTCTGTATGTAACCATGTAAGATGACCATGTCTGTATATAACCATGTAAGATGACCATGTCTGTATATAACCATATAAGATGACCATGTCTGTATATAACCATATATAGATGAACATGTCTGTATATAACCATATAAGATGACCATGTCTGTATATAACCATATATAGATGAACATGTCTGTATATAACCATATAAGATGACCATGTCTGTATATAACCATATAGATGACCATGTCTACTAACCATATAGATGACAACTATTCAGACCGTGTCACAGTAGCTTGTGACTTCGCAGTTATCAATTTTAACTGGCCACCATCCATAGAGGCCCTAAGACACTGTGTCCCTGTGATATAAACCTTGTCTCCAGTTGTCGGTAGTACTACCAGTATTCATTATCTGACTTGGTGACTTGGTGGTTCTTAAATGTTCTGGTCAATAATGATCATTTACACCTTAGTAACTTCCCCTCTTTTTACCGCTCCACCTCTATCTTCATCCTCCCCATTCTCCCACCCCCCTCCCCCTTCTCTCTCCCACTGTCCCCTCTAGCTGGTGGAGGAGTATTCAGGCCGTTGGCAGGTTCCCCTGCCCCAGCTCCACGTTCTCCATAATGCTCTCTGCTCATTCGCCTACGCCTCTGCCCGCTTTCCCTCTGACTGTGAACATGTCCACTACACACTGAGTAGCCTGGCCCTGTAAGTAGCCTATGCCTCTGTACTAACACTGCAATTACTATTACATGGTGTTATGTAGTAATGTAGTTTTTACCTACTAATTGCACTGTATTAGAGGTGTTTATGACTCAGGTGAAATATAGAATGTTTTTGACACCACCCCTTACATCTCCTTCCTATTTGACCCCTTAGATATGAGACATTGCTGTAACATTATTATTTGTGACACATTCAAATGCTTAAGTCCTCATGTCGGGGTCTGATGTAATGATCAGACTTTTCTTTCGAAAAATGTGAATACATTTCTGCATTGTTGAAAATCAATGACACATCGCTAATTAACTAACACAGTTTGTTTTGTGAGCCTGCTAACAATGTAAAGTAGTGTTATAGTTAACTAGGTAGCAGTGGGGATTACTCACCGAATCCTTTGCGTTGCAGTATTTTGGCTTGACTAGCGAGCTTGTGTTGTGATTCTCAACAACGGTGAAACGTAGTTCCGTGTTTCAAAACGAAAAGTCAGAACATTTGTTTGCCGACATGCGGGCCAAATGATCAGACTGTGTCATTTATGTCCCTCGGTTGCTTGTCACACAAGTCACACAAACTGTTTCCTCCATAGGAGTGTTTTTGAGCTCTTGCTGTTTGTCGGCCAGAGTGACTTCACGCAGGACCCATTGAAAGGCATCCTAGACTCGTTCCAGGTGAGATTTCATTCTTTGATTTCATCCTGTCCCATAGGTGTTGTGAACGGTTTCAATATTAAGATTTTTTAATTTTTTAATAGTTACACTTATGGGCTTATGTAGTGGAGGTGATTTCGAATCACACTCTTGTGATGAGGCGGCCTTGCCTGCAACTTCTAAGCAGATATAGCTCTTGTACCACAAGGATGTCCGTTTGGTGTAGCGGTTTATGCCTGGAGAATCCGTGCAAGATATCCTCGGTTCAAACTATGCCAGTACACCCCTCCCCTCCTGTTTTTAAGATATGTTACTCGTCGTCCCTGGGAAAGTACCAGAATGTCCACCTGCTGCAGGTGGGACAGATCATACGAGAGGGCGGGCCGTGGGCGAGCCCCGTCTTACAAGCCATCCTGAAGGACTCACAACTGTCTTGTGATGAAGGTGAGCGGTGATGAACCCAAACATAAGACCCTGCTCCTTTCCCACAGGGCTTTGTTTTCTGCCAGCAATAGCCCCCATTTCCACAGCGGGGCTAAGGCAGTCCTTCCCGGTGTTTTTCCGAAGGCCAAACCTTCTCTCCTCACGTCCTTCTCGAAATGCATTGGAGGAAAATATCAGTGGGGAAGAACTGTGGATGTTCTCCTCCATTGTGAGTAGGAAGCGAGGAAGAGAGGATGGGAGGAATAGAGGAAATACTATTGGGACGCAGTCATAGTTTATTCAGTCATCTTGCTGCCACGAGTCTCTCGTCAGAACACTGCGTTATGCTTCTCGCCCTTGCATTATTCCTCAATGGTGAAAGTGAGAATGACAACCTGATAACTAATGATCACCAGCAAACTGATTTCCTGTTTTGCTGTTTTCCTCCATTTTTGAATGCCACTCCTTCCAGTGGACAGATACATAGGCTCCGAAGTGCCGGTGTTCTTCGAGCTCAGGGTGCGTTATCTGCTGGCTGGAGACAGGATCTCTGAGGCTGTGACTCTGGCCAAATGCTGCTCTCAGCACCCCTCGGCAGGACGACACCTGTTTTTCCTCCAGGCCTACCTCACCTGTCTCTGGAAGGCCTCGCACTGCCAACACGTGCATACAGAGGTGAGGGGAGGAGCACTGTAACTGACTAATAGGAAACTAATGTTTCTACCTGAGCTGATATTCCAGTAAGAATTACAGATTTTACTGGTATTGGCCAAGTCATTGTTATTGCCAAGTCATTCATAAGTTGCCAGATAATAGCTTGCGTGAGCGTGTGTGTGTGTGTGCGTGTGCGTGTGTGTGTGTGGTATTAATATCAGTTACAGTGTGCTCCAGGCACTCAATGTCTCAGTAGGGTGGGTGTGTGTGCGCGCGTGTGTGTGTGTGTCCTGTCTTAAAAGCACTTCTCTTGTTTCCCTCAGATGGCTGAGATTGATGGCAAGGACGCCGTGGATCTCATCTGTAATATGGAGTGCGAGGAGAAAGACGAATTGCTGTTAGCTCTGAGCAGAGCCTTCCTCTCTCAACAGCTGCACCGAGGAGACATGTATTACCTGTGGTAGGTATACTGTATAGAAACATCTGCCTCTGTAGTGTGTACTGCCAGAGGATTAGCTACGGGACCATACTAGTTCTACAATCACAATAATTCTGCGTAGTAGTTATTTTTAAGGACATCCTTTGGCCTTGATATGGTGATTTTCAGTACGGCAGCTAACTAAACCCAATCAATAGTTGACCCATATACTCAGAAGTATCTCAGAAGTATCATTACTTTATACCACTGATTATATATCTAGTGGTGTAATTTTACATTTATACAAATTGCAAGCTTCTCATACCTTCTGATGAGGTGACCTAGTTTATGAACAGGGATCTTCAGATAAACCATATTTACTATTGAATAATGATAACTGAAGTGATTATAGGCAACATTTAATATGACTTGATGTACCCATAGAAATGGAATTCATAGATAGAATGGACATGGCTCAACCAAGACAATATGATGCAAGGCGGTGCCGCGTATGGCGCATGTGCTTTGGGCTCATTGATTGCAACCAAAATAATATTCATATGGGGCATTGGGCTGGGAGCAGCTGAGGGGTGAATTAAAACATTTAAAAAGCTAATCCCTTCATTATCATTGGCCATTCTAGTAATTCTAACCACTATCTCTCAACCTCCTCCACAGGAACCTTGTATTCATATGGAGTAAACTTCACCTCCGGGTGAACCCCTCTAAACAGGACCTCCTGGAACACAGCCGTCAGCTGATGCTGGCTGCCACCAACATCAAATCAATATTCCCATTCATGAGAGTGATCCTGGCAGAGGTAAGACCACCTATTTTGGCTATTTTTGTTGCTTTTGTTTAATGAAATTAGGTAATATTAGCTTATTTTATAATGTGTTTATAGAGTTGTTGTCCCCCACAAAGAAATCAGGGAGGGGACTGGGGATCTGCTCAGAATTTTCTTATCTCAGACAACACTTTGATAATTTCAACGAAACATGTGTGAGTGATTTACAAAATGCCACTGATTGACTGAAGGGGGGTGGTATAGTAAACAACCAAAAATCCAAACATTGAACAAGCATATCCTGTCCTGTAGTCAGGTAATTTGGTATATATTTGGAACCCCTCATGAGCTAGTTTCTCAAAAGTACCTCTACATGTTTATTCTTTGCTTGTTTTGATTGAGCCATTTTATGTAAATGATATAGGCTGCTTTGATTTAATAGATTTTTCTGTGCATAAAAATAAAATCTCCTCTTTTATTGTAAAGTGAAAATTGTGTTAAATTTGAGTTTTATATTTCAGTATTTATCACAGCAGTTTAATAAACGAACCCATTATTTTCCTGTGTTGTTTCCTCCAGCTGGGGAAGGAGGGCCTGCAGTTCTGTGTGGAGCTCTGCACCCATGCTCTCCAGACGGACCTGCACTGCGACGCTGTCACCAAGTCCCTCATCTACAAGACCATCGCTTACCTGCTTCCAAACGACCTAGAGGTGTGCCGGGCCTGCGCCCTGCTGGTCTTCTTCCTGGAGCGCACTGTAGAGGCCTACAAGACCGTCTTCTTGCACTACACCCACCCAGACCAGGAGTACCATGCCGAGGCCAGCCCAGTGGGGAACCACGTCCGCTTCGAGATTCTCCAGGTGCTGAAGAAAGGCCTGTACTTCGACCCTGAGTTCTGGAACCTCATCACCCTCCGCACCAACTGCCTGAAGCTGATGAGCGAAAAGGTGGTGAGCGCCGCCCTGGTGGAGATCATGGAGGAGGACAAGTGGGTGGTGCCCAACTACTGCAGTGCCAAAGAGCCGTGCCGCTGGAGCGCTGACACGACCGCCCGGCGGAAAACCACCCTGACGCACCAGACAGGAGCGTCGGCGGCCCCCAAGAAGCGACTCCACAAAGATGAGAAGAACCACGTGACGGTGACTGCGAAGAGGGTGAAAGCTCGACCGGCAGACAAGACTGTGGAGGCGTCGTCCGTGGGTCTCCCTGGAAAACGGAGGGGGAGGAAGCCTGGTGGGGGAGCTGGAGGAGCACGGCCTGTGAAGGAAACGGGCAACTCGTCTCTGAGACGCTCCTTCAGACAGCTGGACATGGCTCAGGAGAACCTCTCCCGGCAGCTTAGCAACAGACACATGATGACCCGCCTCTCCGAAAAGAAGCCTCCTAAACGGAAGATCAGGAAGCCCCGTTGGCTGCTGTTGGAGTCGGCTGGCCAGGCAGAGAACAGCGCCCCCCGAAAAGGGAGGAAACCAGGGAGGAAACCCCAACAGCAGAGAACCTCAGCGGAGACCAAGCAGCCTGCCGCTAGTGCAGCCGTCAAAAACAACACCAAACAGAAGACGGCGGTCACCTCTTCTCATCTAGCAGTGAGGGACCATGAAGCTAAGCGTCGGAAAGAGTTGCCCACCAACTGCCTTTCTGCCCCGGCCCCTGCCCCAGACGCGGTTCTGGAGGTCTCCCAGCCCGAGAATGAACTGACAGGGGCCTTCAGTGAGAATTCCTCCAGCAGGCAGAGAGCGGTAGACACCCAGAAGCTTTCCCCTGCCCCCTGTGAGAAGCAGTCGCCCATCCAGTCACTGCCGGCCAAGGATAAACTCCGTGACGAGGTGGTCCTCCGGGTTCGAGATGAGAGTTTCCTCATTCAGCAGCTCCACAACTACGCCAGACGTCCTGAGGTGCAGGATGTTGTGCTGGATCCTCAGACACTTGGCTCGACACAGACTGTCGTCACCCTTTCTTCAGATCAAGGGGAGCTGTCTGAACATCCCTCTGGAGAATCCTGTGAGAAGTCGGTCGTAGAGATTGAAGTTACCTCGCAAATGCAGTCTGCCACTGAGATGGCCTCCTCAGCACAGGATGTTGTTGAACCCATGGATGTTACTAAGACTGAGGAATCCCCCTCTGGCAGAGATGGTCAACAAACACACATCCCATTAACTCCCTCAGAGAATGGTGTTATTCCAAGCGACGCAGATAGCAGCACCAAAGGTTCTACTGTTCATAGAGAGACATTTTCTGCTGAAGGCATCGAACGTCTGAAAGTGACAGTTGCTTGTGAATTAACAAATGTGCTAAGGGAGAGCACAGACAGTATAGTTAGCATTGTTCCTAAAGAGCTAACAGACAGAGAAATTAGCAATGTTCCTATGAAGCCAATTCCAACTGAGGACACTGCGGTTTCAAATGAGCCATCCGATATGGATATTCGAACTGAGCCAGTGCCTACAAAAGAGGGAGTCGTTCAGAAAGAGTTTACGGACGAGGGAGAAACCAGTGTGAAAGAGCCAGTGTCTAATAAAGACGTAGTTGTTCAGAGAGAGCCAACAGATAAGGAGGTTAATATTGATTTGGTAGAGAAGGCTGTGCCTACGACAGACACTGTTATTCAGAAAGAGCCAATCGAAGGAGAGACAAATGTTCAAGTAGAACCATTGACCTCTAATAGCTGTGATGTAATGGATAGGGAAGCTACAGATGTGCGGACAGAATCAAGTCATACTGAAGACATTGAGGCTCATAATGAAGCAACTACAGGTGACACCAACACTCACTGTGTGTCTGGGAAGGAAACTCCAGTGCTTGAGAGTGTGTCTGTTATCACTAGTGATGTTGCCTTTACCTCGAATGGTGTACAAGAAGATATCTCCTGCTTCCCTGACATTGATGGAGAGGGACAACAAGGGGAAGTCCCACAAGAGATTGCTTATGATGCATCACTGGAAACCATGGCGACGACCCCAACAACTCCAGCAGACAACGCCAGGGAGACAACCCCTACAAGTCCAGCAGAGAACACCATGGAGACGACCCCTACAAGTCCAGCAGAGAACACCATGGAGACGACCCCTCCAACTCTAGCAGACAATACCATGGAGACGACCCCTACAACTCTAGCAGAGAACACCGTGGAGACGACCCCTCCAACTCTAGCAGAGAACACCGTGGAGACGACCCCTACAACTCCAGCAGAGAACACCGTGGAGACGACCTCTACAACTCCAGCAGAGAACACCGTGGAGACGACCCCTACAACTCCAGCAGAGAACACCGTGGAGACGACCCCTACAACTCTAGCAGAGAACACCATGGAGACGACCCCTACAACTCTAGCAGAGAACACCATGGAGACGACCCCTCCAACTCTAGCAGAGAACACCATGGAGACGACCCCTACAACTCTAGCAGAGAACACCATGGAGACGACCCCTACAACTCTAGCAGAGAACACCGTGGAGACGACCTCTACAACTCCAGCAGAGAACACCGTGGAGACGACCCCTACAACTCTAGCAGAGAACACCATAGAGACGACCCCGACAACTCTAGCAGACAATACCATGGAGACAACTCCAGCAGAGAACACCGTGGAGACGACCCCTACAACTCCAGCAGAGAACACCGTGGAGACGACCTCTACAACTCTAGCAGAGAACACCATGGAGACGACCCCTACAACTCTAGCAGAGAACACCGTGGAGACGACCCCGACAACTCCAGCAGAGAACACCGTGGAGACGACCCCTACAACTCTAGCAGAGAACACCATGGAGACGACCCCTACAACTCTAGCAGAGAACACCGTGGAGACGACCCCTACAACTCTAGCAGAGAACACCGTGGAGACGACCCCTATAACTCCAGCAGAGAACACCGTGGAGACGACCCCTACAACTCTAGCAGAGAACACCATGGAGACGACCCCTACAACTCTAGCAGAGAACACCGTGGAGACGACCCCGACAACTCCAGCAGAGAACACCATGGAGACGACCCCTACAACTCTAGCAGAGAACACCATGGAGACGACCCCTACAACTCTAGCAGAGAACACCATGGAGACGACCCCTACAACTCTAGCAGAGAACACCGTGGAGACGACCCCTACAACTCTAGCAGAGAACACCGTGGAGACGACCCCTATAACTCCAGCAGAGAACACCGTGGAGACGACCCCTACAACTCTAGCAGAGAACACCGTGGAGACGACCCCTACAACTCCAGCAGAGAACACCGTGGAGACGACCCCTACAACTCTAGCAGAGAACACCGTGGAGACGACCCCTACAACTCCAGCAGAGAACACCGTGGAGACGACCCCGACAACTCCAGCAGAGAACACCGTGGAGACGACCCCAAAAATTGCAGCTGGCAACCCCAAGGTGACGATCCCGAAAACTCCAGTAGACAGCACCACAGCATCAACCCCAACAATTCCAGCAGGCAACCCAAAAGACACCCCACAAGGGGCCACGGACCTCATGTACCGCTGCAGTCTCTGCAGCAAGGTATTCACAGGCAAACGTGTCTCAACTCATGCCATGTACCACTACCGCAGGGACCAGTGCATGTTCTGTGGGATGTTGTTTAAGAATGACCTCTTAGCCATGATGCATATATCAGAGCACATGGAGATGTGGAAAAAGGGTAAAATGTCAGTAGATGGTGAGGTCCCTGAGTCTGAGCAGTCGGGACAGTCTGCACTCAGGAGAGGAAGTAGGAACAGGACAGCTGTGAATGATGCCGGGTCAACTCCATGTGATCGCAGGAAGTTATGGTCAAGGAATGATAATCCACTAGAGACTCCTCAATCAGCAGAAAAGAAAGTCAGCAAATCTTGTGATGACAAACAGGCAGTTCAGAGGTTAAATGGGCACCTAAGAAGGAAGCCGGGTAGGTCTAAGGGAAGGCAGCGGGATTCTCTGTTAGAGGGAAGAGAGACGGAGGCTAGTAGACAGCAACTAGAAGACCTTTCAATGGAAATAACAACGGAAGAACCTGAGACAGTGGGTGAAAAGGAGCAACCCTGCTCATCAGCAGAGAAAATGAAGGAGAACACACACTCTTCCTCCCTCGCTCTGGACAAGGTAAAGCAGGCGGATGGGCTTTCGTCCTCAGAAAACATTGTCCGGGTAACAGACACACGCTGCCCCTTACGCCATTCTCTCCTTAACCATGCCTTGACCTGTCACCACGGCGACCCCAATCACTTGGAGGCAGTTTTCCACCTCCGCAACGGAAAATGTTGTATCTGTACGAGGAAGTTTCGGTGTTTCCTGCATTACCGGGACCATGTGGACAGCCACAGAGAGAGCCCCAAGCATCCCTGTCTGCACCGGGGCTGTGGAGAACGGTTTAACACGCGGATGGAAATGAGACGCCACGCGCGGCGTAGGCATCAACCTCTTCAGGCAGAGTGCTGCTTCTCCGAATGCCCGAAGCTCTTCGCTTGTTTCTGGGCACTTGTCCTACACGAACGGGAGCACTACCCCTTGCCAGAGGAGGGCAATGATGGGGCCTCCGTCTCAGCTCTCCCTACAAGAACTGTAAAGAGGACTAAGAGATTACAGGTGAAGAATAAGTTAAAGAAAATACGGGTTACAAAGAAACAGTGTAGAGAGAAAGATGTCTCAGCCGCTGCCCCATTGACTAAAAATGGAAAGGTGAACAAAATGTTGACTAGAAGGTTAAAGGTCACAGATAAAAAAAAGCAGGTTATGAGGAAGCAAGGTGTCAGTAAAGAAAAGGAGGCCTTAAGTGCACCACCAGCCTCCACCCCTACCACATTCATCACAAAGGAGGCAAAGAAGTTGAAATTAAAAAAGAAGTTAAGGAAAACACAGATCAAGAAAAAACTGTGTGTTAGTACAGATAAGGATCCCCCCCTACCTGCTCCCCCAAATACCCCCATGACAACAAAGATGACCAAAAAGGTAAAGGTGACAGATGACTTGAAGAAAACTCAGGCTGTAAAGAAACGGTGTGTTAGCAAAGACCCCCTGTGTCAGAAAGCCCCGCGAAAGCGAGTCAAGTCAAAGCCTAATGTTTCCGATGGGCAGGTTATAAAGATCAAAGAAGTGGTGACTCAGGCTGCCTCCATTACCAATACCACCACCCCAGTAAATATGACTCTAAATGAAACAAAGGTCCTGAAGAAACGCTGTGTTCCTGAAGACAAAGATGCCCTCCCACCTGCTCCCCCCAAAACCCCCACGACTACCAAGGTGAATGAAGAAGTAAAGGTGACCGATGATTTGAAGAAAACTCAGGCTGTAACGCAACAGTGTGTTAGCGAAGATCCCCCGTGTCAGAAAGTCCCCGGAATGCCAGTCAAGTCAAAGCCTAATGTTTCAGATGCCCAGGTTACAAAGGTCAAAGAAGTGGTAACAAGCCTGGTATGTGGAGTAAAGGAAGAGGCGAAACCATTGACTGAAACGACATATCCTACACTCGGCAGTTCCTGTGACCAGAAGCTGGTAAATGGACACACGGAGACCACAACAGAACTACCAAAAAGCCTGATAACTGTTGCAAAAAACACAGAGCGAAAGACACGTAAGACACCACAGCCTGCAACCACTCCTAAAGCCATTAAAAAGAAGGACGAGAAGGATACAAACTATGGGATGATGACCAAGAAGCCGTATGTCCGTCCCCCACCCACGGCCTACTTGGAGGAGAGGTTCATCACCATGCCCAAACGCAGGAAGGAGATGTCCTGGTCCCCACATCGCGCCCCAGCCCGCTTCCCCCCCCTGCAGTCTCCAGCTGGCACTGCCACCTCTCAGAGACAGCGCTGCACCAACTGTTTCACCTCCTTCAAGAGCGCAGAGGACCTGCAGACCCACCTGTCGATCAAAAAGTGCACAAACCTCTTCGGCATCGACTCTGATGAGGAGAGTAAGTATTAAATGGACACTTTTGTTATTGTTCATGATGTTAACTTATAAGATGATATATCTCATTTTAAATTGATTTCCCCCAATTTGGCTTAAAATACTGTACGTTAATTGTTTTTTCTATGTTTGATATTCAGGTAACTGGTGAGGCAGATTTTTTTACGAGTGGATAATGCAGTGGAGGATTTCGATGCATCTGTGGATCTGCTGCAAGGGGCCTTTATGGAGCATGTATCATCCTGCTACCTTACGGCCAAGCTCCACCTGCTGCGTCGCGTCAACTCGCCATCGACGTTGCGTCAACTTCCCGTTGGGGCGTTGGGGCGTCTCATTGTGACGTCTGCGTCCATCCACCGTCAAAAATCAAACTTTTTTGAAAGTCTACTTTGGACGCAGCCATCGGACGCAACGCTGACGCGACGCTACGCAGCAGGTGGAGCACCTTTCATTGATTACAATGCATTTGATCCCAATTTCGGACACAACGCACATTAGACGCAACGCTCGATGGCCATGGTGGAGCTTGGCCGTTATGGAGGAGATCAGAGCTGAAGAGCTGACATTGACCTGAATCGCTCGCTAGCCTCTAGCGAGGGACGGGGCTCTTTTTTTTTTTACCGAGGCAGCCATAAGAAAAGACGGACAACATAATTTTTAATTTTAATTTTTGCCATTTAGCAGACGCCTTTATCCAAAGCGACTTAAGGGCTCTGCACACAGCGTGCGATTTCTGTTGCGCATCAACGTTCCATTTTGAAGTTTGAATGGAAGTCTATGAGAACATCGCATTTACCCACACACGGCCCCGATTTTAATCGCACGGCGAACATTCGATTCCATTCATTTTGAATGGGACAAAGCACACGGCGTGCGAGTTTTGTCGCACTGCTTTGTCCCATTCAAAATGAATGGAATCGAATGTTCGCCGTGCGATTAAAATCGGGGCCGTGTGTGGGTAAATGCGATGTTCTCATAGACTTCCATTCAAACTTCAAAATGGAACGTTGATGCGCAACAGAAATCGCACGCTGTGTGCAGAGCCCTTTACAATTACGAATTACAACATGACTTCCATATGTCTCTCATCATCATATGAGTGGCCTCTGCCTCGTATCCAAAGTGTAATGGCGTCTGTGGAGTGTCTTAGGTAAAGCCAGGACTTATTCACACTGAGGCAGTTGGGCCTGTTCCTATTGAGTCTTTTTTTTTTTTTTTTTTAATACTTGGACTAAGTGCCTGGACCAAATTATTAGCTTAGCTATTATTCCATGCTACTTCAGTCAGTGGTCCAGGGGGTGAAGTCTGTGTCGAGGAATTCTCCTGAAGCTGTGAGAACTGATTTTACATTATTGTCAAAAACTGCAGAGGCTAGCGTGCACACACACACAAACGCAGACTTATATAAATCATTACTATATGTAATTGACATGTTAACGATAGTTTGTTACTTTTTTTGTTGCTTTTTTGCACTTCTCAGTATCTCCTTCACAGTCAAAATGTCTCCCACTTCCCTCCAATCGTTTTTTTCTCTGCTCATATTCTTGCCTTTTGGGATAATTGTCCTAATGTATGAAGACACACTGAAAGAAGTATGATTGAGCGTCTGCACTGTGCATTGTTTACAGTGTACCAAGTTAATTAACTTTAGTGACGAAAATAACTATGTTTGGAAATAAGTTTGTACTTTCAATAAACAAAGCAGAAACCTTTTAGGCAAACATGTAATTCATTTTATGAATACTGTACTTAAATTGCATTAATTACACACTGTATTAATGTTTCACTAGAAAATACCAATATAGTTAAAGAGTCCTGGAGGGTTGAATTGAAGGCTCTCATTTTCACACAATCAGTATCAACCAACATCATGTTATCAGCCATTGCTCTATACTTAGTAGAAGACGGGAACTCGTTAACACGGCTTGATTGTGTTGTTTTAAAACCTTCGACTACATCATAAAGATTATTTCAACAAAGTAAAAAGAAACATGGAGGGGAGATCAACAACTGTTGGTGTCACTCAGAAGGCACACCAAATCTTGACTTTCATTGATGAGCAGTGGCAAGTTTAATTTATTCATTATGTTACTTTTCTATTTTGCTCTTGTAAATATTTGAAGAGTTTGAATGGCTTATTATATCTGGGTGTCGGAAAAGGGTTTATATATATCACATTCTTGAAATAAATAAAACATTTGAAAACGGGAAACAGTCCACCTGGTCATTTTTACACTCATTAAGTGTTTTTCAAGCATGCACCTTGTCAAGTGTCGTTGTGTTTAAGTACACTTTATTTCATTCACACAGAAGACCATTGAATTGTGTGATGGATACATAAAATATTAAACAACAAATAAACAATTAGCAACAAACAAGTACAATGAAAAGGACAGTAGAGACTTTGAGTTGGCACATCAGAGTTGTGTCTGGGGATGGCAGATCTTAAGTGATTTCCTTACTTCAGGTTCTGCAGGGGTTGGATCTGGGGTCTGATCATCAGACTATTTGCTGTTTCTTGCTTGCCTGTGTCCTATTTCTGTGTCCTCTGGATAGCACAGTGACATAGTACAGATATCAATAACCTCCGTTTAGATTGTGGCCACAGGAGACGCTGTTGCAGTGTTTCACAGTAGAACGTCAGGAGGCTGCTTGTGTTGTTGACACTGGTGACGTCACCACGGTTGCGCAGCAGCCATAGCAGCCGTAAACAAAGCGGAATATCTCTAGGGGTAATGTTCTCAACGAAGACAGTTAGCTATGCATGAATATTTAATTTAATTCATAGATATGATTTTTCGATGGACATTTGTCTTCTGACCGTAGCATGAAACGTCTACAAAGAGGTTATCCCAGCTAACAAAGCCTACGAGAAGCTACAGCTAGCTGGCTAACTTCGCTAGCTAAACGAGCCAACATCGCAGCTACAAGTGAATGAAAGTTTCAGAGAAGATGTGTCTGCAGGGGTCACTTTCGATCGAACAGTGGTAGCTTTTGCGAGATGTTATTACTGTACAGATAAGTGTATGCAATTGACGTGTCGTTAGACGAGGCCAAAAGACACGGAACTGTGACATGACTTCTCATTCGTCCGATATTTCAGTTGTGTCTATGACTACCCGCGTTGACAGCCGACTAGAAGTCCGATGAGTGGTTATCATAGATCCATGTTTTAGGTCAGCTAGCTACATGAGCCGTTTCATCCGATCATCTGAAGTTCGACTGCGATGTTCAGTCTGATGGCGAACTGCTGCAACTGGTTGAAACGCTGGCGAGAGCCCGCAAGGTGAGTCTCTCTCTCTCTCCCTCTCTGTTTCTCTCGCAAGGTGAGTGTGTCCTGGACAGGAGCTGGTTCTACTGTCTTCAATGTGGAACACGGATGACCGGTGTTGGGACTCTACTCTCAGCTGTGTTCTTGTACTTCATTTGCATTGTCAAGTTGTTACATATTTCTACTGCATACACTTCAACCCATGTCGTTAGTGGTTTATTAAATGTCTTTCTGTACGGTGATAACATACCGGAGTTATGTGTTATTGTATAGTCCGCTGTGTCGATTAAGACAATGACACTGAGATGCCGTAACACAGCTGTCACCTCACATGGCTGCTGGGATGTTTGGTGTGTGGCGTTCCATTTAGGCCGAGATGACAGATGTGTTGCATTCTTCAAATCGTTTTAGAAAGTCCATTCTGGGCAACACTACACAACTGCAGAAATTCAGCCTGCTGCTCACAAACAACTTCATGAGAGGAAAGCTGTAACAATGCATGCACTCGTGTTAAACTGGTTAAAAGTGTTATGGAAACTGTGAGATGGTGATGACGATACGAATGTCATCTTGTCATTCACATCTGATCTGCTGTATGTGCTTGACATCATGTTAGGCAGGCAAAGACCAGCCTAAATCATCATCTGCAATGGGTGTTACAGAGCAGCCGTCTTGGGCCTTGATGCTTGCACTCAGTGGGTGGGGTTACTGTGGTGAGGTCAGAGAGAGGTGCTTTCCTGTGACACTTGCTGTGAGTTGATCTGGGGTGACAGTAGGTATATGCGGCAGCATTAATTCTGCCTCTCTCTCTCTCTCTCTCTCTCTCTCTCTCTCTCTCTCTCTCTCTCTCTCTCAAAATTCACTTCAATTAAAATGGCTTTAGCACTGGGCCTCAGGGTGGGGTGGTGGTGATCCTAAAGGCAGTATTGTGAGATAACCTAGCTGATACCACATGGTAACAGGAGGGACCCTGATCCTCTCTGGACTTATAGGAAATCCCCAGCTAATCTTGTAGGTAGGTGTATGTGCGTGTGTGTGTGTGTGTGTGCGTGTGTGTGTGTGTGTGTGTGTGTGTCCAGGAGGTGAGAGTTAAGGGGACGAGGGCAGTTAGAGTGGTCTGTGGTCTCCCGGGGGTGTTGTTGCAAGGCAGCCTCTGCTCTGATGAAGCCCTCTTGGCTACGGAGGACAGTATCCTGGATAGTGCGCTTGATGTCCCTGCAGCGCACGTGCCGTAGTTAAGTATTTATTGCTGTGCGGCTGGAAGTGTGTGCATGCGGATAGTTTATTTGTTTGTTTCTGTGGATTGTCGGTTGCTCTGTGTGTGTAGCCTGTCTGTATAGCCTACCCTACACTTGCTGCAACCTGCTGCAGAATATGTCTTTGTCTCTTTTGTGGTTGAAGGGAAGGATTGTTGGCGGAACCCAACATGTGTATAGCCTACTGGGTACAGGCTAAATAATGCAAACACGCATTTTCATAGCCCTTCAGAACGTCCTTCCTTTGTTCATAAGAGCCATTCCAGAGAGTTTCCCCCGACTCCAAACCATGTCTGAGTTGAGTTCACCTGGTCTGGTCTCTCAAGAGACTATTGTTATGCTGCCTCACTGTGTGTGTGTGTGTGTGTGTGTGTGTGTGTGTGTGTGTGTCATAGATGGTCAGCTGCTGACTAACCCAAGCTGTGCAGATTAGATCCCTCTCTCTCTCTCTAGCTGTTAGCGCTAGTCAGGCAGGCACAGGGTGACTAAGCCCCTCTTACAGCCTTGACAGACAGGGAGGTTGAGGGCAGGAAAGATGGTACCTCTGCCCGAACACGATTATCTTTACCACATGCCGTTTACTTTGAAGACACTGAATGTCTTTGGACTCTCTTGTTATGTGTTATAATACATTTGACTTGAGTGCCTCATTTGAAATGGGGCGGCTGTGGCGCAGGAGGTAGAGCCGCCGTCTAATGATCGCAAGGTTGGCAGATCGGCAGTTGTTGGCAACCCCAAGTTGCTCCCAGTGAACGGGCCGCGTCCTAACGATTCCCACCCGAGTTGGGGTAGACCACGCCAACTTCTGGAATATGTAGGGGTGTTTCTTTTTTTTTTCTTCTCAAACACAAACACAATCACTGACACACAAGAATAGGCGCGCGTTCCAGGGCCCACAGGGCGAACATTGACCGTTGGCCCGCGGCACACTCAGCGCCGCCGAGTTGCATACAGAGATGGGTAACCTATATCTAATCGTGTACCCCGTGTTACGTCACAAGCTAAAATCCAATGGGGTTGCGGAACGACCTGCGGGGCTGAAGAACAAGATACAGAGAACACCCCTACATATTCCAGAAGTTGGCGTGGTCTACCCCAACTCGGGGCGTGGTCTACCCCAACTCGGGTGGGAATCGTTAGGACGCGAACGGGCCGGCGCCTTGCATGGTAGCTTGCCGCCATTGGTGTGTGAATGTGTGTGTGAATGTGTGTGTGAATGAGAGGCCATTGTAAAGTGCTTTAGATAAAGGCGCTATATAAGTGCAGTCCATTTACCATTGCTCACCCCCAACCCGTGACTTGAGTCTTAGGGTGAATCCCAATTCACCACTCCGGCTCCGTTTTCACCCCTACGGCTCCATTTTGCGCGTTCACGTGTAGCCGCAGTGGCGTCCCAATTCATTACTCATTTAGGGTTAAGGTTAGGGTTATCCATGGCTCCAGAAAATCTTGACCCTCGTTCGAATCGGAGCCATGAGACTCCCTTCCGGCATGCATTGCGAAACATCTACAGAAATGTTCTTTTCGCTCTCGTAATACGGAAGCGAGCCTGAAATGTCATTTACTTTTTCTGGAATTACTTGTAATTAAATACTTTATTTTATTTTATTATGATAACCATATCTTAGTTTAATGTCATTTCAATGCATTATAGACCTTTTCTTTACAACAAGCACAACAAAAAAATCGCTGTTATGCCGAGGTGCTTAACATAGAAAGTTACACAGTCCAGCGCACTTGGGACAGCGGGCAGGACACCGGAGCGCGTTTGTCACTGGCTGACAGTCACCGTGTTCCGCTGCCCCGGCGTCAGTCCCATGGAAGTGTCAAGCACAGCCTTCCCAATAGAAATAAATCGGTGCGCGATTCACATTTCAGAGATGTACAATCATGTTTATTTAGAAATAAATTATTACCTGTGGTGTTTGACAGCATGATAGGCGTGAATTCCCCCCCCCTGGTGGTATATGACGCTATAGTTGTTATTATACCAAAACAACCGGCAATCTAATCCGAGCAGTTGTTATTATGTAGCCTAATATTATTGATGGATGTGCCATTTCTGATGGAGGGCAGTGAGTGGGAGACTCATCAAGGACATAGTTAATTAATGCAGTGGACAGCGGCTGTTTCTCCAGCGTTCCTGTCACATCGGATTTCGTAACGCCATAAAAATATATCTGTGCTGTTATATATATATATAAATTACATGTTATAAGGCTGATCTGCGCATGATAGTGCTGCATTTTGACATATGTTTCCGCCCGTTGATGGTATATGACGCTATAGTCAGTCCCAATGGTCCAAAAGCCAAGCGCTTCGTAACACAGACGGGGTGAATTTTATGAATGAAAGTGAAAGTTCTGTCACAAAACGCCGTTACGTATCCTCACACATTTTTAAGTGGGTATACGGAAATCCTTGGCCTTTCCTTGTGGGTATACGGCGTAGTCCTGCGTATCACCTAGACTACACCACTGGAGCACAGGTTTCATACAGATTAGAGCTTATTCTGTCATGGTCTGATAATGAAGCATTGTTCTTTTTTATTTGATGACTTGTTTGATCGATTGATAGCGTTCAAGTTCATTAAAGTTGTGAATGAATCGCGAGCGTCAATGCTTTTCTACGATACTACGTGTAATGTCACTTGGACATAGAATAATAAGACACTTTAGTCTGGGTTCAACAAAGGTATAACCAGTTTACTTCGGTTCTCTCGACACCTGTCAGTCACCTTCTGGTATATCATGAACTCTCTCTAAGGCGCATGCGCTGTCCTGACTATGAATTAACCCATTCATTACACTACGGATGACGTATTAGTCGTGAAGGGTTGTCCCATTTCCCCCGGGGAACCACTACGGCTTGTGGCTCTGTTCGGAGTGACTCCAAAACGAGTGACTCCAAAACGAGCTGAAGTGGTAGAAAAGAGAATCGGGATTGGGCCTTAGTATCATCTAGTAATCCCGCTATCTCTCTTTGGACCCTCAGGAAAGTGACTCTGGTAATGGTGGGCCTTGACAACGCTGGGAAAACCGCCACGGTCCGGGGTATCCAAGGAGGTGAGCCTTCGCCCTAGAGAAGAATTCCCATGTTGCTTATGTGTCAGAGAATATATACAGTCTACCTGTTTGAGTTAAAACTAGTTAGAAACATTCACGTGACTCAAGTCTTGTCATCTCCGTCGGAGAGTGCTGCGTGTCATACTGACGTACGAACCACGTGTGACGTTTTCACTTTCCTCGTCGTCACAGAGAGCCCGGACGATGTGGGGCCTACGGTCGGCTTCTCCAAGGTGGAGCTGAAGCAGGGGAAGTTCGAGGTGACCATCTTCGACCTGGGCGGAGGGAAGAGGATCCGAGGGATCTGGAAGAACTACTACTCGGAGTCGTACGGCGTGGTGTTCGTGGTGGACTCCAGCGATGTCCAGAGGATCCAGGAGACCAGAGACACCATGGCCGAGGTCCTCAGGCACCCGCGCATCGCCGGCAAGCCTGTCCTAGTGTGAGTGAGATGAATTTGAGAAAAATAAATCAAGGTCTTAAAAGTTTTTGAAAATAGCCATGGGTCATTGAAAGTGCTTGAATTCCCTTCTCTCTCTCTCTCTCTCTCTCTCTCTCTCTCTCTCTCTCTCTCTCTCTCTCTCTCTCTCTCTCTCTCTCTCTCTCCAAAAAAATTATATTCAAAAATGTTTTACTTTGCTCGTCAACTTGTTCTGTCTCAAACTATGCCGTGTTGGGTCCTTGAATTTGAGGGAATTGGGTCTTGAAAGTCATTGAAAGGTGCTTGAATTTGATGTTTCAGAAGGTATGGGAACCCGGACACACATGTTGTCCTTATCCGTGCCTAGCTGTTGTCCTTTATCCGTGCCTAGTTCCCAGTAATGACTTACGCTAACCGTTCAGGTTCTCAGTCACTTCGAGAAACAAATGCGGTCGGTCATTCTACATTTTGCACACCACATTGACCGGTGATGGAGAAGGAACAGATTTTAGCTGGGATCTAAAATAGAATGGCAAAGTACAGGCCCCCGACTAGCAGCATTGAGGGCTTTCCTTCCACTCCATAGCATATGTTTGTGTCAGCTCACCCATTATACTCCACAGCAACAGCAGCTGACATCTCTCTCTCTGTCTCCTCTCCCTATTGGCTCTCAGGTTGGCAAATAAACAAGACCGGGACGGGGCATTGGCTGAGGCTGACATCATCGAGAACCTGTCGTTGGAGAAGCTGGTGAACGAGAACAAGTGTCTGTGTCAGATTGTGAGTACAGTACTGTGTTTACACTGTGTTTCTGGAGCTGTTGTTTGACGTCCTATTGCCACATATGAAGACGAGCATAGCCTCTCTTTGGCGTCTTCTTGTCATTTGAACGTCACTGACATACATAATCAGCTATTCTAATCCATTCTAACCCTGACATCTGACTGAAACTCACCCTCACCGATCTAACCGACGACCGCTCCGGCTATAAACGAGGGTGACGTTTGAGTGGAATATTGGTAAATGGTTAACGGACTGCACTTATATAGCGCCTTATTCCAAAGCGCTTTACAGCGGCCTCTCATTCACACATTCACACACCAATGGCGGCAAGCTACCATGCGAGGCACCGGCCCGCTCCTTGGGACCAGTTTGGGGTTCAGTGTCTTGCCCAAGGACAGCTCGACACGTGGACAGGAGGAGCCGGGGATCGAACTGCCGACCCTTGCGATCGTTAGACGCCCTGCTCTACCTCCTGAGCCACAGTTGCCCCATGCTGACAAGGCCTGTCGTTTGTCTTTGTCCGTGGCTTCAGGAGCCGTCCTCTGCCGTCCTCGGCTGCGGGAAGAAGATGGACAAGTCCATCAAGAACGGCCTGAACTGGCTCCTCAACAACATCGCCAAGGACTACGAGGCCATCACCGAGCGCGTGCAGAAGGACACGGCCGAGCAGAGAGCACTTGAGGACCAGGAGAAGAAGGAGAGGGCCGAGAGAGTGAGGCGGATACGGGAGGAGAGGTGAGGAGGGGAGGGGAGGGGAGGGGAGGGGAGAGGAGAGGAGAGGAGGGGAGAGGAGAGGAGAGGAGAGGAGAGGAGGGGAGGAGAGGCGAGGCGAGGCGAGGAGAGGAGGGGAGGGGAGGGGAGAGGAGAGGAGAGGAGGGGAGAGGAGAGGAGGGGAGGGGAGGGGAGGGAGGAGAGGAGAGGAGAAGTGAGGATGGAGGGGAGTTGAGGGAGGAGAGATATGGAGAGAGGAGAGGAGAGGAGAGGGGTAGGCAGCAAAGTAAAGGGAGAGCTGATGTTTGATTGTGATGTGTCCTCTATAACATGAACTTTGTGTGTCCCCCCCCCCCTGCTCGCAGGGACAAGCTAGAGAAGGAGGAGGCAGAGCGGGAGGGCAGGACGCTGGAGGAGGAAGAGCTGGATGACGGCGACATCGCCAGCCCCTTCCAGCCAATAGGCAGCGTCATCATTGAGGTGTGCGAACATCAGCAGCGGCCCTATTGATTGGTCGACGGCCGAGCTTAGACGCTTAGTCAGCAGCTGCTTGAGTCAGTGTTGACGTTGATTGCAGTAGCCTGGCATTAATGATGAAAGTAACGGATTGATATTGACCTGCGTTCTGTTGTTGCAGAACGAGGACAAGCTGAAGCTGGACAAGGAGAAGAAGAGACAGCAGGAGGAGGACGAGGAGGAGGAGGAGGAGGAAGAGGAAGAGCACGACAGCGAGAGACAGACACCAGAGAGTACTGAGTCAGGTGTGCGTGCGTGTATGCATTTGCGTGCGTGTCCCCCCCCACCCTCAACCTCCGGAAACTAAACCATTACTGCTGGTATCACAATACTACAGTTGTTCCCCACATGCCAAAAGTGTGAACCTCACCTCTCTCTCTCTCTCGTAGTAGTAGTAGTAGTAGTAGTAGTAGTAGTAGTAGTAGTAGTAGTAGTAGTAGTAGTAGTAGTAGTTTATTTCATTTATTTTGTGTATGAACTCTCTCTCTCTCTCTCATAGTAGTAGTAGTAGTAGTAGTAGTAGTTTATTTTGTGTATGTACTCTCCTATATCTCTCTATCTCTCTCTCTCATAGTAGTAGTTTTTTTGTGTGTATGTACTCTCCTATATCTCTCTCTCTCTCATAGTAGTAGTAGTAGTAGTAGTTTATTTAGTGTATTAACTCTCTCTCTCTCTCTCTCTCTTTCATAGTAGTTGTAGTAGTAGTAGTAGTTTATTTAGTGTATGAACTCTCTCTATCTCTCTCTTTCCCTCAGCCTCAGCCAACCATGCCAAAAAGAAGACAAAGAAACTGCGCTTAAAGAGGAAGCACAGGGTGGACCCCCTACAGGAGGACGAGAGAGCACCAGAGAGCCCCACCCCCCCACCCCCACCAGGTGACACACCAGGGAGGGTTTTTAGTTTGTTGAAATAAGATATTATTGGGATCCAGCCAGGTGAAATAGAAGTGGTCTTTGGACCCCCTAAGTGTGTGTTTAATCTGGAAAAGCGGTGTTTGATGGAGAGGACTAGGTAGAGACGCCATACTCACCAGAGAAGACCCACGGTACACGGGCCTCTTGTTTGTGACGGACGTGACCCTGCGTTTACATGACAGATCTCAGTTCCGTAAACCAATGATGAATAATCAGTGCTATGATAATCAGGGCCTGACAGAGAACGCACCTCTTCTAGATGACTATTCTCCCCCCATTGTCTTTGAATCCCTCATAGGTGTGGCAGCAAAGCCGTTGGACTGGAGACACGTACGCATTCGGGAGCACGGTATTAATATGTCAAATGTCCCGTGTTTGTTTTCCTTCGTCTAGTTGGATGGGCTACCCCCAAAGTGTCTAGGCTGCCCAAACTCGAGCCGCTGGGGGACACGAGACGTTCTGGTAATTGTGTTTACACGATCCCCCGCCTGCCAGTCCTGCATGCTGTTGACCACCTAACTAACTAACCACCTAACTAACTAACCACCTCTGACTCTCATTCACTCCTTCATTGACCTTCATTGAGCCATACCACGGCTGTATTATGGATTGATCCCTGGGTTTGACTCTCTCTCATTCACTCACCATGGCTGGGTTTGACTCTCTCTCTCATTCACTCACCATGGCTGGGTTTGACTCTCTCTCTCATTCACTCACCATGGCTGGGTTTGACTCTCTCTCATTCACTCACCATGGCTGGGTTTGACTCTCTCATACACTCACCATGGCTGGGATTGACTCTCTCATACACTCACAATGGCTGGGATTGACTCTCATACACTCACCATGGCTGGGTTTGACTCTCTCTCATTCACTCACCATGGCTGGGTTTGAGTTTCTCTCACACACTCACCATGGCTGGGTTTGACTCTCTCTCAATCACTCACCACGTGTTGGCACTGTCACGGCGGCTCCTGCAGGACCTCTGTCCTTTTTGCGGCTGTGTTCTCATTGTCACTAACACCTGTGTCTGTTCCCCTGGCAACCTCTCCCCTCTGTGTATTTGGAGCGGTTAACAAAGGCCATGCGTTATTCACTTACATCTGATGTCCATGTTGTTACTAACTAACATGACCTGTAGACACACACACACACACACACACACACACACACACTCACTAATACTCTAAACTGCATGTCGCCTTTTCTCTCATCTGTTATCTTGATTTACTTATGCATGTCTACTTCCACTGGTTGAGTAACACGTTTCAAATTGATAACGAGACACGGACTACCAACATTATTAGCGTTCTGTCTCATTTCAGCTCCCAGAAGCAACCGTGGCTGTAGCTGTTGTAGTCACCACCTTTCCTCCTCCTCCTCTCTCTCCCTTCCACAGATTTCTACGGCAAGCCGCTCCCGCCCGTCGCAAACAGGCAACGGCCAAACAGTGACACCCATGATGTTATTTCCTGACCTCCCCCAATTCCTCCCTGATTGACACTTTCCAACCCCCCCCCCCCCACACACACACACACGCACACCCACCCACCCACACACCTTGACCCCTCCACCCCCCAATCACTCTCTTCTTTGGTTTCTGTTCCAAGTGCATGCTGTCTAGACTGCTACAGTTAATGGCCACCACAGAGGAAGATGTAGACCACTGCAGGCATGATCACCCCAGAGGAAGACTGATGTCGTGTCACCCAATCACCATGGAGCTTACGGCCCCCTGCAGAGCCAGAGGAGAGAGGGGGAGGAGTTCTGCTGTAGGTCACAGCGTGGTCTCACAGACCGTTAGAAACGCAGTGACAGATGGACTGTGGTTGCATCGCAGTTCTTCATCAGTCATTTCATGTCTTAATTTGACAAAAGCATCCCCGATGCTGAAGCTACTCCACATTTCTTCTATAGTCTTTTTTCTTTCTTTTTTTTACTGCTAATATCAGTATTATACAGTGTACTTTTTGGTCCTTACGTTCACACACCTTTGTTTTATAAGACATGTTTGTGCAGAGATAAACACTGTAAATATGATGTTTCTAACTGTAGCATATATTTTTGGTCAGATATTGAGCGGTACATTGTTATATATACACACACACAATATGTACTGTGCAGTCTTTTGAAAATGTGTCTTAAAAAAACATGCTTTCGATAATGACACTTGAAATATATTTTCTATATATTTTTCATTTCTTATTTTTCCACACACTACCTTTTATAGTGGCATTGCATTAAATGTCTCCTTAAGGTGTGACTGATAGAACATAAGACATGATTAGATGGACAGATAAACAGGGTACAGGAAAGTTGGTTCTTGAAATGGGAAGCTTTTTCAGACTATTTCACTGTTTTTTATTTGGTCGATCTGTACATGAATCGGTTTTCACTCCACTCTACGCCATGTCTTGATGTTTTATGAAGCTATGTTGCAGATATTCTTTGCTTGCACAAAGGGCCGTATACAGTACCCATGCTTGGTAGGTAACAATAGACTTACGTGGCTTCTACTATGTATTTATTTTGTCCAGTGTTACTGTACACAATCATACTGTTGTACGCTATGCCATTAATAGGAAAGGGACCTTATGGGACACTACAAACTGATTGCTACAGCTCAGAGGACATTGAACAGATGAGAAACTGCTGAAGCGTTTATAAGAATGTGTGAAATTATATAAGGAAACTTCCCCATACCTTTTGTACAGGTACTAGTTACTGGTACTACCAAGCAAGGAACCCATCTTAAGGGAGCATTACGTTTGTTTTTTAACTTCATGAACCTTGAAATATTTATTGATTTGTAAAGAAATATTTGAATGTAAATACTATGAGTGATGGTATTCACTCTATAGTTGTGTCTTTGTTCATTATTATATTGGCCTTTACACCAAAATTGACACATTTCTCAGTTTACACTACATGTATAACTTTATGTAGCGTACTATTGTATTGCTCTGTAGAAGACTGTCACTTCAGCTTATGAGTAGTATTTTCATAATACTGTTTGCTACATCGTCTTGGGTTTTATAGTCACATTTTCTACCCTGTTTCTTTTTGTTATGAAATGCCAATAAAAACATGTATCGAATCTCCTGTCTTTCTGGTTATTTGCTGGGTGGTTGAAAGGGAACTGAGTTTTAACAGCAATGGGGAATGAGAGCACATCACAGAGACGGACACGACCAGAACGCTAGCAAAAAGAAGGGATGTGAGCAATACATATAGTATTATTATACATAATAAGCGCAGTAATGTTACGACGTGTTATTTTTGGGGAAATAGTTGTCTTAAAGAGGAGCGGCAGTTGCCACTATGCTCATCATGCAGCGAAATGTCTTCGAACATTATTTTCGTGTACCTCCGTTAAAGGTTCCCACCATGCCGTCCAACAGTCAAAGAAGCAGCGAAACGTTCCGACCGAACAGGTAATGACCGTAAAATGACATATGATGTCGGAGAAATAAATAATGGGCTATGTATCACTGATATTAGACAGGCACACCGCAAGTGTGTACCGGTATGTTATGTGGTTTATTTATTTGAATTAATTCATTTTTAGGGTTAAGTGTTCACATGATGTTGCACATACAGGACATTGACTTGGTGAGGTTGGTGCATAGAACATAACAAAATAACAATAGCCTATATAAGCACAACTAATTTAAAAGACAATGGCAAAGAGAGCAATAGAACGATACGTATGTAGGCTGTAAATTAGAATAAATGTAAAAGTAATATAAATTACACTGTCAGGTACTGTCTCTCCCCAGCCTGGGAAGAAGAAGAGGTGTGATGACTGTGGAGGGGGGCTGTGTGTGTGGGTCAAAGTAAAGTGAAGCCCAATTTATACTTCTGCGTCGAATTTACGCGCGGCTACACCGTAGCCTACGCAAGGGCTCTCCCGGTTTATACTTCTGCGTTGGTCGTTTCTGCGTCGCGTTGGTCGTGTACTCATAGCGGCATAATAGCGATCAAAAAACTTATTTTTGTTAAGCTTGTTGTAAAGAAAATGTCTATAATGCATTGAAATGACAGTAAACTAAGATAATAAGATGGTTATCATAATTTTTCAAATCTTTATTAATAAGTAATTACAGAAAAAGTAAATGACATTTCTGTCATGACTTCCGCATTTACGAGAGAGTCGGAATGTGACGCTACCAAGCGGACCAATCACAGTAGATAACTTTACATTAAATATGTCTATTGGCGCTTTTCCACTACCGGGCCAACTCGAGCCGAGCCGGGCCGTTTTAGCTACCCTTCGCGAGCAGGAACTACAGGAGCGAAAGGTACTTTTTTTGCCAGGCTGCGTGTGGTGTGACGCTGCACACCGTTGATTGGTCAATGGAAATCGTCATCCCATGTTCATAGATTTCATCGCTAACCGCCATTTTTAAATACCACAACAGATTTCGCTCTCGGAAAATGTCACTTACTGTTTCTGTAATAACTTATTAATAAAGATTTGAAAAAATATGATAACCATCGTATTATCTTAGTTTAATGTCATTTCAATTCATCATAGAACTTTTATTTACAACAAGCATAACAAAAAAATCGCTATTACGGCGATGTGCTGTGCCTATGCTGCTCCTCAGTCCAGCGCGCTTCATCATCCCCCTTCTAAAACTGCCATCCCCCCTTTTCATCCCTTATGTCATTTTATCAATGAACATTGTATTACTGTTATTTCAACATTTAAGCCTCTTTCCCACATAGTTCCCTGTAACTTCAATGGAATCCCAAGCTGTGCCGTCCAGCCATTTTCACTGTTCACTCATGAGTCAAATGCCGGTAGATTCGCGTCTTGCTCCCTTTAACACATGTCGGCGTTTCCCTGGTTGCGAGATCTAAACTACTAGAACTGAAAGCGGCAGGTAACAGGCACGTAACATCCTGTATATATAAATAAATATATTTGACTACCAGCAAGACACCGGAGCACTCGTATCTATAACAAACACGGAGATTGTATGAGCCCCGCGTCAGTCAGCCTTTCCGTAGAAATACATTGCTCCGTTATATAGGCTATCTAACGTTACATGCTTAAGGCTGATCTGTGCATGATAGTGCTGCATTATGTTGATCTATTTATATCGATCTATTCTTGCCAATTCCTTATTACCAGTGGAAAGGGGGAAGGCTAAAACACTTTGAATGGAATAGGTAGGACTTTCCGTTCAATGGAGGAAGCATGATACTCGCGCAGAGTTCATCTCGCTTTTCCCCCCGTTGATGTATTAAACAATCTAATCAGGGCAGTTGTTATTATGTAATATTATTGATGGATGTGCCATTTTTGATGGAGAACAGTGAGCGGATGACTGGATGTGAGCATGTATTTGACTAATGCCGATAGATTCGCGTCTTGCTCCGAAACCGGAGCTGTCGGTTCCGACAGGATTTTACAGCGTTCCTTCAAACTATCGTAATTCATGAACTATATGCCCAATCAAACAAATTCAAACAGTTTCTGAAAGCAGAGAAGTTGCACTTTTTGAACAGTTGAACTTTTTTAGGCTTATTACGGTAATTCACCAACAAAAAAAAGCACAGTGCTCAACGTGTCAGGAGAAATAAAAATTGAATCGGGGCTTTAACACATGTCGGCATTTCCCCGGTTGCGAGATCTAAACTAGTCTACTAGAACTGAAAGCGGCAAGTAACAGGCACTTAACGTTACATGTTGTAAGGCTGATCTGTGCACGATAGTGCTGCATTTTGACATAATTCTTATCGCATTTCCCCCCGCTGAGCTGTATAGCGGGGGGAATCTTATGACACGTAACTCCTCCTTACAGTCCCGGGTCGTTCCTGGTCTCTTGTGTATAGTGGAGAACGATTCCTATATGGAACTTTTCAAAAGCGTGCCGAGCCGAACCGGTCTGGTCAATGGAAAAGCGCCATATCATAAATATAATTTAAACCCAACGAACAGCCATGGGGCTCCCTGTAACTAATCATTTATTTCTAAATAAACATCTCGTAAATGTGAATCGCGCTCCTTATAGGAAGGCTGTGCCTGACGCTTCCATAGGGCGCTCCGTTGGAACGGTGTACCCAAAGCGGCATAATAGTGTTTTTTTTTTTTTTTTTTTTTTTTTTTTTTAAGTTCTATGATGCATTGAAATGACATTAAACTAAGACAACACGATGGTTATCATCATTTTTCAAATCTTTATTAATAAGTAATTACAGAAAAAGTAAATGACATTTCTGTCATGGCTTCCACATTTTGGCCTACAAGAGAGTCGGAGTCATGTCGGAATCATGTGCTACCAAGCGGACCAATCACAGTGCTTACGTGCTTGCGTAGGCACTGCCGCGTAGTTACATTTTTGGAGAGGTGCGCGTCAACCTACGCTGTCGATTTTACGCAGAAGTATAAATTGGGCTGGTCCGTTGTCTGTCCAATCTACAGTAAAGGTCACTTGGGTCATTTGCAGGTCTAAGGTCGTCCAAAGAGAGGGGGGATTTGGTTTTGTAGTCTGTGATCAGCCTTTCCAGACTGACGAGAAGTCGTTGGCTGCAAATTGTTGTTCCGATTGTTGTTCCAGCTTCCTAGAGTACTGTCATCTGGCCTCCTTCATCTCCTTGCCAAATGTGTACTTAGCCAGTCTGAACCTTCTCCTGTCTCAAGTCCTGAAAGCCCTCTCCTTCTCGAAACAAAGCTGTTTGAGTCTTGATGTGTGTCGGAATACACATGTCCTCACAGGAGCTGGTGTATGACATCTGTGTATTCGTCCAGGCGGTTGGAGGTGGATCTTAAACATGTTCCATTCTGAGATAACCAGGCAGTCGTTCAGCTTCTCCACTGCTTCTCTGTTGCCCCAATTCTTAGATCTCAGCACGGCAGGTTTAGACAGTTTTAATTTCTGCCTGTATGCCTGTATCAGATTAATAAGAGCGCGGTCAGATAGACCCAGAGCCGTGCGCGGAGCTGCGTGATAAGCTCTGCTGATAGTGCTGTAACAATAATCCAAAGTATTCTCCCTGGTGGAGTCAATTTCAGTCCTACTGACTTGTGGGGCGGCTGTGGCCCAGGAGGTAGAGCCGCCGTTTAATGATCGCAAGGTTGGCAGATCGGCGGTTCAAGCCCCGGCTGGCCACATGTCGAAGTGTCCTTGGGCAGAACACTGCACCCCAAATTGCTCCCAGTGAGCGGGCCGGCGCCTTGCATGGTAGCTTGCCGCCATTGGTGTGTGAATGTGTGTGTGAATGGGTGAATGAGAGGCCATTGTAAAGCGCTTTGGATAAAGGCGCTATATAAGTGCAGTCCATTTACCATTTTACCATTTACAGTGGGCGCTACCAAATCATCCACCTGCTTGAAACTGGTCTTTTGTTTTATACACCCCCAAAGGTAACGACAAAACCCCAGAGACAGGTGTGTCAACTCATACTGGACCACTTTGACCAGCAGTACAGTGAGGAACTGGGTCCCCTATGGCCGTCTGCAAGGTATGAAGGCTGACCCCAAGGCTGACCCCAATTGAGGTTAACAGGTCTACAGTACTGCAAATTGCGGATCCCGAGTAGTGTAACTGCTGTGATTGTAACCGTCGTGTCCTCTCCTTCCTGTCCCTCTCGACTGCAGGGCTGTGCTGCTGGACCCTGAGAGCTGGCAGTACGGAGTCATGCTCAACCGCTTCACTTCTGTGGCGGACGTCGAACAGACCCTCACAGCGCAAGGCTTCACCAGTCTACTGCCTCAGCCAGACGCTATCACCACCCCCACCCCCTCCCACCTTCAGCACCAACCGGACACCTTAGCCCTGCCTCATAGTCACACCACCCCCACCCCCTTCCCTTGCGCACAACCAGAGACCGACACCTCATACCTACCTCCGTCTGTCACACCACCACCTCCGTGTCCTGACTCCCCTGTTCTCCAGTCTGACCCCGGTCACCACCCCCCGCCGCCTCTCAGAGCGCCCTCCTCCTCCTCCCTGCAGTGTTTCATCCACCCCACCCCTGTGCGTCTCCCCGCCCAGCGCCACCAGCCGGGCCAGCTCAAGCAGTACTACCTCCTGAACGCGGCCTCACTGCTCCCCGTGCTGGCTCTGGGGGTGAAGGACGGAGACCGGGTCCTGGATCTCTGTTCGGCCCCCGGAGGGAAAGCCCTGGCCACCCTACAGACAGCTAACCCAGGTTAACACTAGAACAGCCGTGCCTTTTTTACCTACTAAAAGAGCCGCCTCTTTACAATGCTCAAGCTGCTATTTACACACAACAACCACTAGTTGGCCGCTTGTAAATTGGCCTGCTTCCTACACAGAAAAACATCAAAATAGCTTTATATTAGCTTATCCCGATGTGATTTTGGGTGACTGGGTGGTAGAATGCACATATGTAGGAAAGGTCATGAAAGGAGGGTCCTGAAATTTGATCGAGTGCAAATATATAAAATTGTTCTTTACTCACAGCTGACAGCTCATGGCTGTTCTAGTGTTAAGCCCAGTCAAATAGGAAACACTGTGATTTTCGCTGTTCCCACACAACATTATCAACTGTTTGAATCAGTGTTTGTAACACACACATCGTTGTCAAGTCTACACAACTGTTACACAACGTGGTATGGGACATATTGTGTGTTTTCAGAGATGTCATCTCCATGATGTGTAATTAATTAGTCTGTCGAAAGCTGTTTGAAGAATGACCGCTCTCCTTATCTGTCAGTGTGGTCAGGTTAATCAGGACTGTGTGTATTGGGCTGTTGTGCGCAGGTCTGCTGTGTTGTAATGAGTTTGACCGTCACCGACATGATTGGCTGGCCAAGACCTTGGAGTCCTTTATCCCTCAGTCGCTAAGTGACACCGTCACTGTGACCAATCACGATGGACGGATTTTTGGGCAGAGTGCAGCCGGAATGTATGACAAGGTAATGGAACAAAGTTCCTGGTTTTTTTTTCTTTTCTTTTTTTTTTTTTACTAATTTGCGCCATGGTTGTTTGACTCAGCTTTGAAGGGTCACAGATCATGTTGGTGTCCCTATAGACTTAGGGGATAGAGTGAAGGTGTCCCTATAGACTTAGGGGATAGAGTGAAGGTGTCCCTATAGACTTAGGGGATAGAGTGAAGGTGTCCCTATAGACTTAGGGGATAGAGTGAAGGTGTCCCTATAGACTTAGGGGATAGAGTGAACGTGTCCCTATAGACTTAGGGGATAGAGTGAAGCTTTAAAGGGTCATAGATCATGGTGGTGTATAGGGGATAGAGTGAAGGGAAGGACAAACATGAGGAAAGAGCTTTGAAGGTGTCATGATTGGTCCTTTCAGGTCGACATCACATCCGTCATAGCTGGTCTTTTTTAGCTGTGATTTCAGCCAGGGTTGCGGTGGGGTAGTAGCAGTGCGGTGGGGTAGTAGCAGTGAGCGTTTAGCGTTGGCCAGCTGGAGAGGTCCTGACCGGTTGACATGGGTTCTGCAGGGTAAGGAGTTAGAGAGCAGTGGGTGGCAGAAAGATGCAAAGTGAACAGTTGCTTTGGAGTACAGGCAGGCAGGCAGGCAGACAGACTGATAGAGGGAGAGAGACTGAGGAAACAGCAGCTACTCACAACTCACTCCAGGTAAGACATGCCAATCGAGACACGAACATGAATCCTGTCTGTCTGTCTGGGCTTCTTTGGTTCAGCTGTTTTTTTCAAGGGCAAAACAAAGCATACAGCAATGTAGCTAATACTAGTAAAACTACTACTTTACTAATACCCACACCTGCTCTCGAGTCATATTAAAATATGTCTTTAATCCGAATTTAGGCCGAATTAGCTCGGTTAATCAGTGAGAGTCACCATGGCTATTAATCATGGATGAGTTCTTCTCTACCCGTTTTGCAATGCAAGATAGCACCCTCTATCTACAGCGCACTCTAACTTGTAGTTCACTCAGATGGCCAGCTAGGGGAGGTGTTGAGCCTCGGTACAGGGGTAGCCAGTGAGACTGTCCCCTGCTTTGGATATCTCTGCTCTGATAGGCCACTCACCTTTTCATAACACTGTGATCATATTTAGACATTATTATTATTATTATTATTATTATTATTATTATTATTATTATTATTATTTGGCCATTGCCGATCCACTGTAGGGTACAACTTGATTCATAACCGAGATGGAGTTAAATACATACAGTCTACATTCAACATTCTAGGAACTGTTTAGCACAAGATGGGGGCTTTTATTTATTTTATTTTTATTTCCCCCAGCAGTAAGCCTGGAGTGTCTGACAAGGTTCCTGATTTATAATCAGTCATCATTCCAGTCACATAAGCAGCGTGCTTCAATTATCAAGCACTTCAGGGACGATACAGAGCTTCCCTCTCCTACTAACCACTTAACCCTCCGCCCTCAGTCCTCTCACAGAAGCCCTCTCTTCTCTTCATTCCTCTCACAGAAGCCCTCTCTTCTCTTCATTCCTCTCACAGAAGCCCTCTCTTCTCTTCATTCCTCTCACAGAAGCCCTCTGGCCCCCAGAGAAGCCCTCCCCAGCCTCAACCCAGCCAGGGTCTAGGGGACTAATGCCAGGAGAAGAGCAGAGAGCAATGTTGAAGCACTAGTGTAATGCTAAGAGGGTGCTGGGTTAACATTAGTTGGGTGATGCCAAGCGCTAGCCTGGATACTAAGTGGTTGGGCCTACCCTCCGCAGGGGGATCCTAAGCAGCAGGCTAAGCCCTGAGGAGCTGCTGTGCTATCTTCAGCTGTGGCCTTGGCAGGGCCTCTCCAGTCAGGGAGGCATTGAGCTGGGCCTAATGAGCCCAGCAGAGGAGAACCAGCTCTAATCCAACAGCTCCCCTGTGGTAGAGGAGATTACGGAGAGAAGAGAGGAGGGGGGGGGGCTATGGAGGGGTACCAGGGGCCAGGGGAGGGAAGGGGCGTAGGATTTTCTGTCACAAGGTTTTCTCACCATTACACCTCTGAGGGTGGTCTGGGTCTGAGGGTGTGGTTAATGCCTTCTGAATCCCCCCCCCCCCCCCCCCCCCCACTCTCTCTCAGGTGTTAGTGGACGCCCCGTGTTCTAATGACCGTAGCTGGCTGTTTACCTCTGGGGCCCAGAAGGGGGCAGTGCGGCTGAGAGAGAGGTCCCTGCTGCCTACTCTACAGACACAGCTGCTCAGGTAATGTCTCCAATCAACTTCTAGCTTCGACCCCCCCTATGCACCTGTGTAGATCTGGGAGGATTGGATAGGTGGAAGCAATTCGAAACTTAGCCTTGCTTCTCAGGGCTACACAAGGGCTCGGGGGTTGATTTGGGATTCAGGACCAAGAGGATTCAGGATCCGCTTCATTAAAGGGGCAATCTGGGATTCAAACGATAACAAAGTGGTCTCCCTGCCCCTTTTTTTGTAAGGTTTTGGGTTCTGACGGGGTAAAAAAGTTATCTTGTGAAGCAAGTTATATTCTTCAAGAATCAATGGCTATACATCATTCATTTAGAAGCCTAAAAATGGATGAACCAATCCCAGATGTCTCCTTTAACCCTTACCTCTCTAATGGACTTACTCTGGAAGACCTCTGAGAAAGCTTTCTTTCTCTGCATGTCCTCTCCGACATCACTTCCTCATGTCAAACACACCACTTGTGTATGTTATCTATGTTAATGTTCTAATATTCATTTTGAATTGTTGACTTATGATATTGATTGCTTTAATTTAATTACGATAATATTTGCTTCTAAGTTTATATTCCCTATTGTATGTTATTTAGATTTTACCTTGGTCATTTCCCCCTTGTGGTGGGGATGAATGAATATTTGGGATATAAGGGAACAGAAAGGGAATGTTGGTGGGAGACAGTGGTAGACCGTAGCCGGCAGGATCGGTAGTATAGATAATGCTGATGGAGATATATTCACTTTTGAGGAAATAAAATAACGTGTTTATTTTTATACACCTTATTTGGAACTGTTTGTTGGAACGTACGACTCACCCATGTAGACACTATTTGGATGGTTAAGAAGCCTCTACACCACTCCATCTCCACATCTGCTGACATCACTTCCTCATGTCAAACACACGCCACTCCATCTCCACATCTACTGACATCACTTCCTGTCTCCCGTCCCTCAGGTCTGCGCTGGCTGCGGTGTGCCCCGGCGGCGTGGTCGTTTACTCCACCTGTACTCTGTCCCGCACGGAAAACGAGGGCGTGGTGGAGGCGGTCCTATCCTCCTGCCCGGGGGCGGAGCTCCAAGACCTGGAGGAGGAGCTAGCCCTGCCCTTCTCTGACCACTTCACCTTCGCCCCGTCTGGCCCCGCCCACTCCGGCCTCCTAGTGGTCCCTCAGCAGGGCAGGACCTGGGGTCCCATGTTCCTGTCCCGGATCAAGAGGGGATCACACTGAACTACACTGAACATGTATGGAATGACCATGTTTTTTATATCATATTGTAGTGACCACTCGCTAGCGGGACAAGTCAATCATAATTCACGGCGTTCTAGCCCATGTTTAAACACTGATGTTATGTTTGTTGGTACTACATCACCCTTGCCTCTTGGCGGGTGATGACGTAATATAAGTGGGATGAATGAGAGTGAATGGGGTTGTTGTCAGTGCGAATGCAGAGCGTGAAAATAAAGCAGATGTTTTTTTCTCTACCGGCAAAAGGACTATGTCTGTCCTCTTTGCTCTCGGCTGCCCCTGTCTTTTACAGAGAGGAGAGGAGGCTAAACTGCTCAGTTCAATCACGCATGAAATGAATAGTCATCCTTAAACAGTGGACTCTCTCTATCTCTCTTTCTCTCTCCCTCTCTGCAGTGTGAATCAAATGTGAGAAAAAAAACATACAAAAAAACACTTCAAGAAATTGCCGTGAGTTAGCGGGCAAACGGAGAAGTCTGGTTCTGGAGCTACTGCTTCTGTGCTGACATTTCGAGCCTCCCCTCCTCGTCTGAGCTGTGTAATAATGTCAGCTGTCTGCTGAAGGAAGCCAAGGCTTCTTCCTCCTCAGGGGGATTATTTATATAGACATAATCTATCCATCTCCTGTTTCTTAACCTCTTATACTCATGTAAATAAGAAATAAAACGTGAACAATTGTGTTTCCTCTGGGGAGTTCTGGGCCTTGAGGTCACTTCAGTCCTGTGTGCTAGATCGGCTTTATCAGATCCTCTCCTGCTGGGACTCAGGAAAGGGCTGTACGGCGTTGTTCAAGCCCAGCACTCTCACACCGGATTCATTAAATCAACTAATTAAGTCTAGCCTTGATTGGTTGGTTGGTTGAATAATGAATTTTCTGCTGTACAAAAGAAGAGATTTGGTGAGGCTGCCTTCTCATTTTATTCACCTAAATTGTGGAATGCACTGCCAGTTTACATTAGGGATGCAACCTCAGCAAATATGTTCAAGTCAAGACTAAAAACCCATCTTTTTATTTTATTTTATATAATATTTTATTAACATTTCACAACAGAACAATCAGACAGCACAGGTATTGTCAAGTTACAAAACAAAAACAATGGTTAGCATACATGGGTTGCATTAGTACACTGGACATACAGTATATGACATATCAAACACAATAGAATCACATCAAAGGTAAAGAGACTACAAAAGCAAAACAAATGACTATGATTTATTTGTGAAAACAAATCGCGGGCGCCCTTTCTGCAGTAGGTCAACTAAATCATCAGGGAGATAATCTGGGTTGCCAGATACCATAGAGAAAGTTGTCATTCCCCCTTAATGTAGCACTGAGGCGTTCCATAGGAAAGACCTTAAAAGTTTCTCTGTACCACTGTGTGACTGTGGGGGGTTTCTCCTCGATCTACTGGAATAGGATGCATCGCCTCGCCAGAAGTATAAGTTTACTCATTAAATTCATCCGTCCAGTGGAGAGAGGGAGTTGCCATGTAGGTATTCAGAATAAACAAGCCTTTAGCAATGTTTCTTTAGCAATGTTTTTCCAGTATCTGGATATCAAGGGGCACTGAACACCTTCTACGCCCGGTTCGACGAGGGGCGAACGGAGGTAACCACAACACAAACACCACTCTCTCCAGCTCTCAGCAGCCTCACCCTCACAGAGCATGAAGTGAGACGCGTGCTGAAGGCGGTGGACCCCAGGAAAGCCTCGGGGCCGGATGGCGTCCTGGGACGGGTGCTGAGGGACTGCGCCGACCAGCTGGCCGGGGTTTTCACCAACATCTTCAACCAGTCCCTGTCCCAGGCCACCATCCCACCCTGCCTGAAAACCTCAACTATCATCCCAGTCCCGAAGAAAAGCACGGTGAGCTGCCTAAACGACTACCGCCCGGTGGCACTCACACCAATCATCATGAAGTGCTTCGAGAAACTAGTCCGGGCCCACATACTCACACGCCTCCCGCCCAACCTGGATCCATTCCAGTTCGCCTACAGAGCCCACAGGTCCACAGAGGACGCCATCACGACGACTCTCCACGCCACTCTATCCCACCTGGAGAGGGGAAACAGCTACGCGAGACTGCTCTTTGTGGACTTCAGCTCCGCCTTCAACACCATCCTTCCAGACAGGCTAGTGACCAAACTACTAGACCTGGGTCTATCACACTCTATATGTGCATGGATCAAGGACTTCCTGACCGACCGCCCCCAGAGGGTGCGGGTGGGCCCCCACACCTCCACAGCCCTCAGACTCAGCACTGGGTCCCCCCAGGGCTGCGTGCTAAGCCCCATCCTCTACAACCTCTACACCTACGACTTCACCCCCGTCCACCCCAGCAACTCCATCGTAAAGTTTGCAGACGACACCACCGTGGTGGGATGCATCTCGGGGGGGGACGAGGCGGCGTACAGGGATGAGGTAGAGCAACTGAGCAAGCTGTGCAAGGTTAACAACCTGCTGCTGAACAAGTCAAAGACCCAGGAAATCATCGTAGACTTCAGGAGGAAAAAGTCCGAGATCCAGCCCCTGCTCATCGACGGAGAGAGCGTGGAGAGAGTCTCAACCCTCCGATTCCTGGGGATGCACATGCGGGATGACCTGACCTGGAAGGACAACACAAAAGCCACCATCAAGAAGGCACAACAGCGGCTATACACCCTGAGAGTCCTCAGGAAGGAACACAGCAAGCAGGAGATACTGGTGACCTTCTACCGCGGCGCAGTGGAGAGCATCCTCACCTACGGCATCTGCAACTGGTTCTCCAGCTGCACAACCGCGGAGAGAAATGCGCTACAGAGAGTCGTGAGAACAGCCCAGAAGATCACCGGCGCCCCCCTCCCCTCTCTGGAAGAGCTGTACAACACACGCTGTCTCAGGAAGGCCTCCAAGATCTCCAGAGACCCAACCCACCCTGGGTACGAACACTTTGCCCGGCTGCCCTCGAAAAGGCGGTACAGGACCATGGCCGCAAGGACAAACAGACTGAAGCACAGCTTCTACCCCAGGGCCATCCAGGCCCTGAACACAGCAAAGACCTAGGTTCTGGGCCCTGGACAGTCTGGACGGATTGATGGCAGCTGCTGGATTGATAAAATCAGGTGTAATGCTGAGGCACAAATATGTACATTTCAAGCCTGCAAACTGCGACACTTTAAATGAATGTGCAATAATACTATGTGCAATATGACAACCATAGTCGTCTATCTGTACAGTATAGTATAGTGGATAGTGTACATAGCCTTTATTTATGTAAACCAGCTCCTTTTCCTTCTTTTCCTTGGTACCTGTACTATAGCAATGACAATAAAGACCATTCATTCATTCATTCATTCATCATCTGTGTCTCTCCCTCATATGTTCTCTCTCCACTCCCCCACCTCCATCTCTCTCCTTACTTGACTACAGACTCCTGTCTGTCTTTACTATATTTGTCCAATAGAATGAAAAATATGAGTGGGATTGCCCCACTCAGAGGGACTGCCCTACTCAGAAAAAAGATCTCCAGCTGTTCGTCTTTTATCATGAAGATGTGTCTATGTTGCCTTAGCTAGTTATCTAACTTTAAAGGGTACAATAGCTAAGTTACCAATTTCAACTATGTCTATTCTCAATTATTTCAGTAATAATTGTGCCAAATTGGGACCAGTAACATTAACTTGTGTGTGAGTACGTTATATGTGTGTGCAAGCATGTTTTTGATATTGTCAATCGTCTCACTTTTACGAGGTGAGCTGGTAAGACAAAACCCAAGACTAAGTGTATCTTCACTTGCCTTGCCTATAATTGACGAGACTAGACAAAGATTCAAGTGTTAGAGAACATTTATAACACTATTGTGTTTTCGCAGTGCAAACACAGACACATGTCTGTACATGGTAGGTTGTTAGATTTGCATGTGCATCTCCCTTTCACACATTTTGTTTTTTTGCAGGAGCAGTATACAAGCTCTAAAACTGCGACTGGGGCTGGGGGAAGTGACATCCAGTCAATCCCAAAGAAATCTCCCTCTATCTTCCAGCCATGGCTCATTGGTGGAGGGATGTCTGGCTGGCTCTTAAGGGACCTCCTGTACAGTATATGGCTGCTTGGTAGTTTGCCTGCTGACTATGTTTGTGCGAGGCATCCTTATTTAGTGGTAGACTTCGGTCATTGCACTTCCCACTCTTAAACATTTGACACCTAGCTAAATTTACATCCCTACAGCCTTTGTGGTCGTAGAGGTCGCATGTAAATGCCTCAATTTCCTCATACAGCTCTGTTGGCAGTTGAAAAGCTGTTCCCAACTTTTGGAAAGTAGCACAATGCTCTTTGTTGGACAGGAGTGTTTTTACGGCCTTCACTTTTCCATTGCCGTGCAGTGCACAGCCGGTGAAACAGTGAAATCCAATGAGCGCATCAGAGACTTCATCACCAAGATGGCTGTGTATTCCCTTTCCCTGTGTGGAAGTACAGGTTTGCTCCTATTTCCTTACAGAAAGCGATAGCCAGTACAAACACATCTGTGTCAGGACTGCTGATAATTTTAATTAATTAATTTTGCCATTTAGCACAGAGGTTCCCAAAGTGGGTGCCGCCAAATCTGCTCGTAAAAAAAAAAAAAAAGGGTAATATAAAATTATAATAATAATACATGAATAAACGTTTGTTTATTACATGTGCAATGGAGTTCATAAGCAAATAAAAGATATATTTCTCAGATTTGAAAGATATTAATTTACTAACTAGGCCTACTAGTTACTAACTAACTACTCCTCACTGAAGTCTTGGACCAAGCGGTGAAAATTGTTAATTATGTAAAATCACGCCCGCTGAAGTCACGGCTGTTCAGCACATTGTGCAATGAGATGGGGTCCGAGCATGAGGGGCTCTTATTACACACAGAGGTCCGCTGGCTGTCGCGGGGCAAGGTGTTATCCCGTGTCTATGAGCTCCGAGATGAACTGATCACTTTTGTCAGTGAGCACGACTTGCCATACAAAGAACAATTGGAAGATGAATCGTGGTGGATTAAGCTTGCTTATCTGGCAGATATTTTCAGCCACCTTAATGACCTCAACATAAAAATGCAAGGGAAGGCTGAGAATATCTTGACAGCAACAGACAAACTGAACGGATTCCGATCCAAATTGAGACGGTGGCAAGATGGGGTGGCCAAGAAAAACATTGAAATGTTTACGTTGACGGCCAATGACGCAGCACACAAGTCAGCGTCTTTCTTGAATCTGATCGCTGCGCACCTACGTATGCTGGAGGAGAGTTTTGAGTCCTATTTCCCTCCAATGAACGAAGACTTCGACTGGCTCCGGGATCCGTTCAACCCCCTCTCATCAGCATCAGCCGCTAGTTTGAGCAGCAAAGCTCAAGATGAACTGGCAGAGCTCATTATGGACCGCACACTGAAGCTCAAACATGGTGAGCTAGGTTTGGATAGGTTTTGACTGCTTGTGGGACATGAATATCCATCTCTCTCAGAGAGCGCCATCAAGGTGCTTTTACCCTTCCCAACCTCCTACTTGTGCGAGCTGGCTTTTTCTTCTCTAGCATACGTCAAGAACAAGACACGCACGCGACTGTCAGTGGAACAGGACCTGCGTGTCGCGCTGTCCACTATCTCTCCCCGCATAAAGAGACTCTGCTCCCAAAAGCAGGCGCATGTGTCCCACTAATGCGCACAACATATTTCTTTGTTTTGTATTTCTCTCAATTTTTACAATTCTGTCATGATTATTATTGTTAAATTATTATAGTTGTGAGTTACCCGTTTGGTTCAGAAGATGTGAAATAATAATCTCAGAATGAGCATTGAAATGAGAATTACATTTTAAGGCATTATTTTAAGCCCCCCAAAAAAGCATTGTTCCATTGATTGATTATACAGGCCTTTGATATTTTATTTGTGTGAAGAATTCCCTCTGAGTCTCCTCCCATATTGTACAATCCTTGAGGGCCACAATTTTATTTTATTTAGCGATAGTTTGACTGACCTATGCATTCTTGCCCATCCATTACAGTTCATTTATGACTTTTATTATCTTGTTAAAATTCATTGGGGCAATACTTATGTATTATATATAAACACACATTTTCAAACCAATTCATCGTGTATTGTTTTTAGTTTAAGCTCCGAGGCATTTTTTAAATCTTCGTAGAGTTGGGGTGCCTTGGAGAAGGGGGAAAGCTTCAGGGGTGCCTTGGTTAAAAAAAGTTTGGGAACCTCTGATTTAGCAGACGCTTTTATCCAAAGCGACTTACAATTACGAATTACAGGGACATTCCCCCTGGAGTAACTGAGGGCTAAGTGCCTTACCCAAGGGCACACTAGTAGTGGTGTGGCTTCAGGCGGGATTTGAACTCACAACCTTCCGATCACAAGTCCAACTCACTAGACCAGAGGTTCCCAAACTTTTTTTAACCAAGGCACCCCTGAAGCTTTCCCCCTTCTCCAAGGCACCCCAACTCTACGAAGATTTTAAAAATGCCTCGGAGCTTAAAACAATACACGATGAATTGGTTTGAAAATGTGTGTTTATATATAATACATAAGTATTGCCCCAATGAATTTTAACAAGATAATAAAAGTCATAAATGAACTGTAATGGATGGGCAAGAATGCATAGGTCAGTCAAACTATCGCTAAATACAATAAAATTGTGGCCCTCAAGGATTGTACAATATGGGAGGAGACTCAGAGGGAATTCTTCACACAAATAAAATATCAAAGGCCTGTATAATCAATCAATGGAACAATGCTTTTTTGGGGGGCTTAAAATAATGCCTTAAAATGTAATTCTCATTTCAATGCTCATTCTGAGATTATTATTTCACATCTTCTGAACCAAACGGGTAACTCACAACTATAATAATTTAACAATAATAATCATGACAGAATTGTAAAAATTGAGAGAAATACAAAACAAAGAAATATGTTGTGCGCATTAGTGGGACACATGCGCCTGCTTTTGGGAGCAGAGTCTCTTTATGCGGGGAGAGATAGTGGACAGCGCGACACGCAGGTCCTGTTCCACTGACAGTCGCGTGCGTGTCTTGTTCTTGACGTATGCTAGAGAAGAAAAAGCCAGCTCGCACAAGTAGGAGGTTGGGAAGGGTAAAAGCACCTTGATGGCGCTCTCTGAGAGAGATGGATATTCATGTCCCACAAGCAGTCAAAACCTATCCAAACCTAGCTCACCATGTTTGAGCTTCAGTGTGCGGTCCATAATGAGCTCTGCCAGTTCATCTTGAGCTTTGCTGCTCAAACTAGCGGCTGATGCTGATGAGAGGGGGTTGAACGGATCCCGGAGCCAGTCGAAGTCTTCGTTCATTGGAGGGAAATAGGACTCAAATCTCTCCTCCAGCATACGTAGGTGCGCAGCGATCAGATTCAAGAAAGACGCTGACTTGTGTGCTGCGTCATTGGCCGTCAACGTAAACATTTCAATGTTTTTCTTGGCCACCCCATCTTGCCACCGTCTCAATTTGGATCGGAATCCGTTCAGTTTGTCTGTTGCTGTCAAGATATTCTCAGCCTTCCCTTGCATTTTTATGTTGAGGTCATTAAGGTGGCTGAAAATATCTGCCAGATAAGCAAGCTTAATCCACCACGATTCATCTTCCAATTGTTCTTTGTATGGCAAGTCGTGCTCACTGACAAAAGTGATCAGTTCATCTCGGAGCTCATAGACACGGGATAACACCTTGCCCCGCGACAGCCAGCGGACCTCTGTGTGTAATAAGAGCCCCTCATGCTCGGACCCCATCTCATTGCACAATGTGCTGAACAGCCGTGACTTCAGCGGGCGTGATTTTACATAATTAACAATTTTCACCGCTTGGTCCAAGACTTCAGTGAGGAGTAGTTAGTTAGTAACTAGTAGGCCTAGTTAGTAAATTAATATCTTTCAAATCTGAGAAATATATCTTTTATTTGCTTATGAACTCCATTGCACATGTAATAAACAAACGTTTATTCATGTATTATTATTATAATTTTATATTACCCTTTTTTTTTTTTTTTTTACGAGCAGATTTGGCGGCACCCCCGGACAGGTGCCGCGGCACCCACTTTGGGAACCTCTGCACTAGACCACCACTACCCCCCTGATCACAACATGTGAGCTATACTGTGAGGCATGTTCACAGTGAAGCAACAGCAGGGTGTCTGCCTCCTCCTGTATTGAGAACAGTGTGAGCAGTGGTAAAACCTCAAGTTCTGTGCCACTGCTGTTGACTCTGATCACATGACACTCAGACCCATGTCCAACAATCAAAGTGATGTCTTGAATTTGGTCTTTCCTGGACTTGGACCATGTCTCAAAAGTAAACTGTTGTAGGTTTTCTTTGTTTTGGCCACAAGCCAAGAACTTGGACCAAAGTCTTCTGGTCAGCTGAATATATTGTTGTCAACTGACATCCTTTTGTTGCTCGTCGACCTCGTTCTGCGTTCTTTATACTCAGTGTTTTGTAGGTGTCAGGGACAAAATGCACCACTTTAGATTTACTCACTTTGGCTGCATTGATCAGGTACATTAGTGCACTGTTGGCAAATCTTCCAAATGTATCTTGGGGTTTCATAGCCTGTACTAGTGCCATTGCATCCCACACCCAGGTTGAGCCATCAGGGATTTCAACTGTGGCTGGTGGATTTACTGATCCTTCTAGAAAGTGCATTAATTTGGCTTTGTCCGTTTAGACAAGAGAGCCATCTATGTTCGCAATTGCTGCAGGAAAGGGTCCCAGACTATAGACCAGCATTTCCCCTATGTCTATCTTCCTCACTGTTCCCACAACAATAGTAAAAGTAGTAATGCTTCCAAAGTTATAGCCTAGTTTATTTAAAACTCTCCTAATCTGTTTACCCAGGTAACCCCAGATGCTCAGCCCTGAACTGCACTGCACATCTTCTGGACCTGACCTGGCAGGGCTGACCCTGACCCATTGATGCCTTGTTCATATCTTGTTCATGTCATATCTTAGCTTGTTTATATCATATTGTTAATAATGTTCATGTCATATCTTAGCTTGTTTATATCATCTTGTTCTTACAAATAACTTATATTGCTATAAAAAACCTGCAGCCTCGTGTACTGATTTTTCCCTTCTCTTGTGGGCTCTTTCAATGTTTCGTATGTTGGCATAGGCCTACTGCATACTGTATACATTAGGGATGCAACCTCAGCAAATAATATGTTCAAGTCAAGACTAAAAACCCATCTTTTTAATATTGCCTTTAAATGACTAAATAATTAAATTAAGATTATAAAAACCCATGCTTTTAATATTGCATTTAAGTTACAAAATAATTAAATTAAGATTATATAATGATTAAAGCACTTTGAGCTGCAACGTTTGCAGGAAAAGCGCTATACAAATAAAGTTATTATTATTATTATTATTATTATATAGCATTGTCTATGGTAGCCAATATTAGCTGGCACATCTGGAATCTAACTGTCTACTAGGTTATATATTTTTTCACAGCCCTTTCTGCAATTTGGCTTTCTGCAGTGTGAAGATTCACCCACTGTAGAGAACAATGTACAAATTTGGTCCAACTTGCATCTGAAAATGCTATAATATTGTCCGTTCGGTTTGTTAAATGCATACAACACTCCATAATTCATCACATCTCTTTATTTCCCCGCGGTTGCTAGGGTTAACATCCAGTCAGTTGCTAGGGTTAACAGCCAGTGTTTACATTTCGGGGTCCTAATGAAGCCGTACTCGAATTCTGATTGGTTTATCAACTAGAGCGACCAGCGATGTCCCTGAGCAGACAGACGATAAAAAAATAAGTTTCTGAAAATCTCCGTCATAACTACAGCTGCCAACAAATTGTTATAGACTTAAGAGAATTACTTAATATCGTATGTAAGAGATCGTGTACTCTGTAGATGGAAAAAGATAAACGAAAAACGCGTTCGGCCCACCACCTATCAGCTGAGGCTCCTGGTTTAGCCTTTGTTCGGGTTGAGCAATCTTTGATATGGAAATCGGATTGAGAACAGAAGTCTCTTGTGATTCTCTCCGTTCAGTGGAATGCTGTGTGTCTACTGTTTGTGTTTTTTCATATACGTGTGTTATTATATGTCCGTAAAATGAGTAGAACCTAAAGAAATCTATCAGAAATTCTAAATGTGAAGTACCATCGCCATCTAGTGACTAAATAAAGTTGTCAGTGTAGCTTACATTTAAGTTTCGAGGGAGGGGGTGGGGCGCGCTGCAGGGTTGCCAGATGGGGTAGGTTACCGCCGAATGGGCTACTGGATTTAGCGGTTATAGACTGGTTAGGCTGTAAATTGTCAATCCCATCTGGCAACCCTGCTAGAGTGACGTAAAAGTCCCATTAAACGCGACTTGACAGTTCAGACGGAGGGCGCGTTGCTAAATATCAGATATGTATCCGATATAATACCACCTCTGAATGCGACCCAGGTCGGATTTTAAAAAGTCAGATTTCATGTGACTTGCACTGTTCACACGGTCATGCATAAATCAGACCTGAGTCGCATGTCGGCAAAGAAATCGGATTTGGGTCACATTTCACTGCCGTGTGAACGAAGCCCATGTGTGGTGGTGTTCTGAGTCAATAGTGGTGGTGTATTTTACACATCTCTGCTCCAGCCCTTTGTTAAATGTATGTTGGTCAGAGACAGAGTAGTGAGAATCAAGTTAGATGGATGGTGAGCTCTTCTCTAATGGTTGTCAGCAGCACCTATACTTCCTGAGATTGAAGAAAGGCCAGCTGTCTCCCAGGATTCTGGTCAACTTCTACCGCTGCACCATTGAGAGCATCCTATCCTAACCAACTGCATCAGTGTGGTACGGCAACTGTGTACGATTTGTGTCCGACCGGAAGACCCTGCAACAGGTGGTGAAAATCGCCCAACGCATCATCGGCACCAAACTCCCTACAGGCAGACCGATGTCAGCAGAGGGCAGCAAATATCAAGGATACCTTGCACCCCAGCCATGGTCTGCTTGATCCCCTACCATCTAAAGAATTGCAGGATCCTCAGGTCCCGTACCAGCAGGCTGGTTAGGATGGTCTTAATGGAGCAGAGGTAGAAGTTGGCCAGAATCCTGAGACAGTTGGGGCAGCTGTGGCTCAGGAGGTAGAGCACGTGTCTAATGATTGCAAGGTCGGCAGTTCGATCCCAAGCTGGCCATGTGTCGTGTCCTTGGGCAAGACACTGAACCCCAAATTGCTCTCAGTGAGTGGTAGCATGGTAGCTTGCCGCCATTAGTGTGTGAATGTGAGGCCATTGTAAAGTGCTTTGGAATAAGGCGTTATAAGTGCAGTCCATTTACCAGCAGGCTCCTCTCTCCCCCCCCCCCCCCTGTATATACCTCTAACTACCGTACTTTACCTATCACAATTTGCACTTCTGGTTAGATGCTTCGTTCTCTGGTACTTGTACTGCAATGACAATACATTTCTGAATCTAATCTGTCTGAAGCAGATAGAACATGACAAACACAAACAGCTCAGAACTATACAAATTAATGCATTTAATGCAATTAATGCATTCCTCTTCAAATAATACAAAAGATGAACTAAAAGAAAAGTAAAACTAAACCAAACAAGAAAAACAGCAACTAAAAGAATGGTTCCAGAGGTGCTGGATGCGTTTGAGTTTCACTCCCATGCGTCGTCATCTCCAGCGCTGGCAGCTGGCTGCTGCCTGGACTCATCTCTGGCTAAAGCTCCACCCTGGAGACAAGGAAGAGATTTGAGAGTCATGAACATGTAGTCAGTTAGCCTGGTAGGTGACAGCCAGGGGAGGCAGAAATCAGGACAGGATCACTGTAATTCCAATGAAATCAGCTTGTCATGTTGATTTCTGCCTCCACTGATGACAGCAAGACTGTATTCTGGCAGTTTCAAAAGAGGACCCTGTGAACATGTATAAACCTGACAGGTACTTAGCACCTCTGAGGGATAGTTATGCTAGTGCAACTTTTCCTGGTAACACAAACACCGCACAGGTGACTCATTCTTCAGTGGAAAGCCAGTGCTGAGTTAATGCTAAATAGGATGCTTGGAACGGCCTGACAGACGTCACCAAGTGAAGGTTTAGAGTGGTCCCAGGGATCCATTTGGGATCTCCCCCAGTGCAGAGCCTGATAGATGCTCACCATCCTTGAGTCTGTGGAGGCAAACACCTTCCCTCGTGGGTTGAACACGGAGGTCCCATGGGCACCGAAGGCCGCATCCTCCAACCATTTGGGCACTTCCTGTTGAGCCTGCCAATCGAGTTGTCATGTTAGAAAATGCATCCTAATCTCAAAATCTGTCCGTTGTCTGAATTAATCCACTTGCTAAGTATGCACCTCCTCAACCACTTTAGGAAATAAGTTCAGAATCTATTGTTTTTACCTCATACTGTCAAACGTTTCTTTCTCAAAATGCATTGGGAGGAAAAAATCCAAGGTTCCTCCCCTTGATAGTCCTCCAATGTGTATTGAGAGAAGAAGAGAGGACAGACTGTTGGGATGCTGCAGTGCTAGCTTAGTGACCTACCCCAGAGAGGATTTTGACCAGAGACTGAGCCAGCTGGCTGTCTTTGTTCGGGTCGTAGAAGGTCACAGCTCTCCCAGTGTTGCCGCAGCGACCTGTCCTCCCTATGCGGTGCACATACTCATCTATCTGGTTTGGGAGGTCAAAGTTCACCACATGCTGAACGTGTTCGATGTCGAGGCCGCGTGCTGCCACAGAGGTGGCCACCAGGACGGGACACCTGCCTGCGCGGAAGTCTGACAGCGCCTGCTCTCGCTCCCGCTGCTCACGGTCTCTGTTGATGGTGAGAAGACAGTAAATGCCAAGCACTACGACCAGACTGAGACCTCATTGAAGTTGAGATTTGAAACTCTATACCATATTATTTCCACCTTTGTGTAAATGTATGAAATCCTTTACCTAAGCCTAATCGCAGTTAAGATACTCTCATATTGTGACATTGCTCTTATATCAAGTCTGATACTTCTCACATGAATGAGGCTACTAGAATCTAGATCCATTGCATCGAATAAAAATCATTCATTCATTCATAAATATGGTCATCATCACAGTTCCTTGAAGTGAAGCCTGGCTCCAGGATGAACTACCCATGAATACTAGTAGTAGAAACCTTCTCCTGACAGAGAACACCTACCCATGAATACTAGTAGTAGGCACCTTCTCCTGACAAAGGTACGTGGCGATGAAGTCAGCCTTCCTCTTCGTGTCCACAAATACCAAGGTGCGCTCCGTTCCTTACAGAAACAAAACCCATTTCAGACATCACGTTCAAGTTCCCCAAACACAGATGAATTGACACTAGTCCTGGACTAGTCCTATCACACTTTCTATAGAAAATATCCATTGAAGAACCTTTTTAGTTTTTTATTACTTAATCTGTGTCTGGGAAACCTGTACCAAAGGATCCACTATTCATGAGAATTATGATTGAAATACAGGGGAGGCAGAAATTGAAGGACAGGCTCATGGTAATGCATGGAATATAACAGGCTGTATGGTGAGGTGTGGACAGTCACCTGTAGTCTTGAGTATCTCCAGGAGCTGGTGCCTTTTGTCATACTGAGTCACCTCTACGATCACCTGCTCCACGTCACTGCAGGCTGCGCCGACCATCCCCACAGCCAGGAACAGGTAATCAGTCTTCAGGAAGTCAGCAGCCATCCTACAGAACCACAAATCTCAAATCCTTTTCTTCATCCTCAATGCAACAATATATGCATTCTCAGACAGATCACTACATTCAATATAAATACTTCCACACATAACCATCATCTCTGCTGTTCATTGCTGACATCAGGAGTATTTATTTTTTAATACATTTATCTGCTTGTATTTCCACAAATCAAGAGAGACAAAGAGAGAGAGAGAGAGAGAGAGACCTACATCTGGATGTCAGTTGGATAGGTTGCACTAAACATCAGTGTATTGCGGTCCTCCTTGGGGGGCATGCCTGGAGACCCAACCAGCTTACGCATATCAGGCTCAAAGCCCATGTCCAGCATCCTGTCTGCCTCGTCCAGGACCAGGTAACGCAGCTTACTCAGACCCACCTGGGTGAGAGAGAGAGAGTGTTGTATTATTCCAGAAGGAGTAACCAACTCCAATGAAGTGCTCTAGTTGTACAACCATACATAGTCAATTATAGAAGTTGGCTAAATAATAATAATAAACAACTTTTATTTGTATAGCACTTTTCCTGCAAACATTGCAGCTCAAAGTGCTCCAATCATTATATAATCAATTTAATTATTTAGTCATTCAAAGGCAATATTAAAAAGATGGGGTTTCAGTCTTGACTTGAACATATTTGCAGCCTCACCAAATCTGTGGTACACATTGGGCTGATATGCTAGCAAAAGGTCTTTCAGATATTCTGGTGCTGTGCCAGTGAGAGCTTTATAAACAAGCAGAAGGATTTTGAAATCTATTCTGAACTTAACAGGAAGCCAGTGTAGAGTCTCTAAAATAGGAGTTATATGAAAAAAAGCACATGATATGGTAGGATAGATAGAACTAAAGGCATATGGATCACCTGCCACCAACTGCTCTCATACGTTAAACAATACGTGTACAATAGCGTGTACTGCAGGTCAGATGAGGTACAGTAGATGAGGTTACCTTCCCTCTTCCAATGATGTCCAGCAGTCTCCCCGGGGTTCCACAGAGCACATTGCAGCCCTTCTGCACCTCTGTTATGGCGTGTCGGGTGCTGACGCCCCCATAGACCACTACAGGGCGCACACACGTCCTGCAGAGGAGAGGGACAATGTTGTCACATCATTTTTAGTTCCTTTGGGCAAAACAACATTCACGCTTTGCTGAAAATGTGGCATTCATCCTAGAACTGGGGAATGTTCAGGACACTTTGTAAAACTCCTTAACGTTTTATAACACATTCTAGAAGGGCTGCCTTCCTCACCCGAAGGCGAACTTCCTGGCCGCCAGGTAGATCTGGTTGATGAGCTCCCTCGTGGGAGCCACGATGATGGCCTCTGGTTCCTGCACCTCGCTGAACCTGCTGGCTGCCACACCGTCCGCCATCAGCTTCTGCAGGATGGGCAGCAGGAACGCAGCCTGGGGAGCGGTTTACAGCAAAACAATCATTAGTCCCTTACAGATTGTTGTTGTCAATTGTATTAATTGATTTGTCTGCACAAATAGAGAAAATAAAGGCAATTGTGCAGGGTGCACTTGAATTCAAAACATGTTGATAAAACATGCTAGAGCCAAGTGTTGATAGAAAACAGATTAAAACTGTGTATTGATCAGTATTATGCATCCAAAAATATTGGTGGATATATATAGAAAATGTTTGTGTAGATTGTAGAAGGTGACTCACTGTTTTTCCAGAGCCGGTCTGGGCACAGGCCATGAGGTCTCTGCCGGCTAAGATGATGGGGATGCCATGCTTCTGCACCGGGGTGGGCCTCACATAGCCAGACTTGGTGACGTTCCTGTTCAGAGAATCACACAGGGCAGCCTCTTCAAACGTCTGGGGGGACAGAGATGGGGGGACAGTGTTACGGTCTCTCAATTTACCTTCAGATCATACAACAATTCACAGACAAACAAGCAAATGTAAACCATTCAAGACAATTTGTGAAAATTGGTTAAAAAAAATTGCTCATCAGGTAGTGAAAGTCATCAACTGAGGCAACATGAAGACACCAGGAAGGAACTCACCAGGATGGCTTTGGGGGGGTTGCTGCCACTGACATCCACCAGGATGTTGTCATACTTGTCAAAGTTGATGCCCGTTTCAAACTGAGCGAAGACATCAGAGTCCTCTTCAGAGGGGGTGGGGGGCACATAGGTCACCCTTGGAGGTGCTAAGGAGGGAGGGGAGGCACAGGTCACCCTAGAAGGTCTTAGGGAGGCCTTAGATACTCCGAAACTCCTGCTTAGCTAGACCACCCAGGAGAGACGGTTTACAGTAGAAGAGAAAGTTTGCAATATTTAGAGCCCATGGCCATCAGGTATGAACATACTGACCATCAGCATCACCGTCTCCTCCCTCACCATCCCGGGAGCCTGATGTGGGAAACAGGTCTCAATAAGACAGCAAGAAAACCATGTTTAAGTAAGTAAGCCTTGGAAAAACCTTACAAGGTTTTTTATCACCCCCCTACAAAAACGACACCAGGGGACGGTGTAGCGTGTTGGAGATCCTGTGGACTGAATGAAGCCAATCACTACCATGTATTCTGGGAATGCCCAAATCTAGTCCCATTTTGGCGGGAGATACACAATAATCTGGAAGCTATTTTTGAAATTAACATCCCCTTCAAATGTGACACCTTATACCTGGGAAACATCTCATTCGAAAATTGGGACAATAACGACAGAAAATTGATATTGATACTTCTGGTAGCAAGTAAAAAGGCTATCACAAGAAAATGGTTAAAGCCAGACGTACCCACAGTGGATGAATGGATAGATATAATTCATGATATATATGTAATGGAAAAGATGTCATACTCCCTTAGAATTCAGGTAGAAAAATGTTATCGGATCTGGACGAAATGGACTGGATATGTTAAACCTGTAAGGTCAGATTTCTGTTGAATTGTTAAAAGAACATGAGAGGGTGATGTAATTGTGTTTATTTTCTTGAATAATTTTCTATTCTAATCTATCATATGTAAGATGAAAGCTCCCAAAGTTCACTCGCTATTGTTTTTCTTTTTTCTTTGTTTGTTTTTGTTTTGTCTTATCTTTACTTTACTTAATATAAAAAAGAAAAAAATACTTTGGTCATAGGAACTGAGTTGATTGTGATATGTTGAATGTAATGACGATTGTTGTAACCAATGACCATTGACAATAAAAATAAAATTTCGAAAAAAAGTAAGTAAGCCTTGCACACAAATAGGGCAGGAGCCCATCTCTCCTGTCAACCAGGGAAGCAGAAATCAGAGGACAGCTCATTTCAGGGTTCTCCCCAAACAATGCAAGAGTGGCTGGGCCACCTCGTCAACAAATCAAGTTATGCTTTCCACAAATCAATCATGACCATTCATTGATAAGGTAATATCTCAGACAGAACCTTTGGAGAACACTTCTTCGTCTCTTCCACGGTAGCCTGAGGAGAACAAAGACAAGACACACTGTAAGGAGATGGACTTGTGCGGCAAGGCAGTTTCATCCAACACTCTAACCCCATGTCCTCAGACATCAATGGAAATTCCTGGTAAAATAAAAGGTTTTAAAAAACACACAAAACGCCCACTGAATTACCTCCTCCACCGAAGCCTCCTCTTCCACCTCCATCTTCACCATCTGAAACCAGGAAATCACGTTTGAGATCACACCCATCAGCAACTCAACTAGTACATTCTTATGAGCATAGTTGGTGTTCATCTTCACAGATTAACCAAGCATCTGCGTGTGCCTGTATCAGGTGTGTGACATGTTTGTTCTTCATCAGTCATGGAGCTAACAGAACATTCTAGAAGGGGAGATCAGTGGAGGCAGAAATCAGGAGTCAGGCTCATTCGGATGGAAGGAGGAATGGGGTGTTCCTCATTTCACCGTCACCAGCCTCCAGTGGTGCAGAATCAGATGTACCTCTAGAGTGGAAGCCTCCTCTGCCCCCACGACCTCCTCTGCCACCTCCAAAACCTGAGGGGAAATAGCAGAAGTGAGGAGAATTCAATGGTTTACCGCCATTACACCCCCAAGGTTCTCCCCAAACAATGTAAGAGTGGCGCTGCGCCATGGTGTGAACTTGGCAACAGAGCATGTTATCCTGCATTCAGTATATGAAAACCATCATACCTTTTTCATTGATGTTATCACCATCCCCTGTAAAACAGAAACATGTTTTGCAGCAAGTCACAAAGAAGCTTGTCAGATAATGAAAGATCAACACATTAAGAGGCACAAAGAAGGAAAAAATGATAAACTGAATATACCACTTCTGAATCCACCACTTCCGCCCCCTGTTAAGACAACAGGACATTACATTACTTCAGGGTTTAGAAGCATTCAATTGTCAAGCATTGGTTAAAAAACTCAGCTCAATGAATCCACACCATACAAACTAATGCCTTTCAGGAGGCCTGTTCAGAACATTCAGATAAGAATTGTATGGTTGAGAAAATGTCTCTAGTAATATAGGAGAAGTTTCGTCAGACCAAATAGACCCCAGTCAGGTCCAACCAGCAGCAGACATTCTCACCTCTTCCTCTCTCCCAACCACTATTCCAAGAGCTGCCTCCGTCACCCCCTGAAAGAAAAAAAGCCTATTTACTGAGAAAGGGTCTCAAACCGGGGGGTCATGTTATGGACTTCAATCTTTTGGGAAACAGTATGACCTCTGATATCAGTCAACACTTACCTTTGTTCCCATTCTCATCAGTGCTCCCTGTTCAGAAGAAAACACGCATTCAGCCGGAGTAAAGCAACTTCTCTCAATTATCATAGTACATAAAATTGAATTTTGTTGAGTGTTACTAACTACAATTGCAACTCAAGATTGGCTTGAATTTCTTTCTGTAACTAGTCTGTTTTTATTAATTCAAAAAACACAAAGAACAAAAGGGCTTGAAACACTCTTTATATTAGGTACTAAATGTAACCACCTGAAGCAAAGCGTTTGAAGCCTCCGCCTCCTCCCCTAGCTCCTCTGCCTGTGGAAGAGTAGACAGGAGGTTCAGATCAGCATAACAGCCCATCTAGCGATCATTCATCCCAGATATTCAGATGCCTATTCAATTGGTAAACGTTTAATTTACCACCTTGGTGGAATTTACATTACCTTTTAATTGGCTCAGTGCAAACTCTACCCAACCAGCCACTGGCAGAACTTAACAACCATGCCTATAGAACTTACCACTACCACCAAAGCCTCCTCCACTGTTCCTGGACACACCGTTATCTAAACACACCAATGACATTGAATCAGCTGATCTTATACATCTAATATTCTACCTTATAAGAAGACAAACATGGAGGACACCAAGTGGGATTCACCTAATCATTACATTTCAACTTAAATGGGGTGCCATCAGTCAGGCATTCCCAAGCATCAGTTAGCATATACCATATGAAAAAGGCACCATCCTACCATAATTCGCTCCTAGTATAGTATCCAATATACACTGCTCAAAGAAATGAATGGGGACACTTCGAGGATATGCCTCCCCATACCATCACTGACAAACCGGTCATGCTGGATGATGTTGCAGGCAGCATAACATTCGCAACGGCGTCTCCACACTCTTTCATGTCTGTCACATGCTCAGTGTGAACCTGTTCTCATCTGTGAAGAGAACGGGGCACCAATGGCGAACCTGAAAATACTGTGATTATTAAGTGCTTCCTTCATTTTTTCTGAGCAGTGTACTAACTGTGGCCTTCACTGTTTCATGAGGTCATGCCACTGGGAGAGGAGATGCTTAGTCTTTAAGGTCATGTTCTCACATGAAAGTCTGAATCGAGACCCGGAGCAAGTGGATGACTTCGCAACATTGTTGCATAAATTATTTCTCTGATTTGCGTTTTCACAAGCCTTCATGTAAACGAAGTAACATACGCAATCGAAGTAACAGAAGTGGTAGTTGATTGGTCAGAAAAAAAAAATGTTGCCCGTTGTCCCGCTCTTATACAGATCAACACGCGTGCGCTGTTGTTTTCCTATGGACTGCCTCGAGCAGCGTTCTCACCAAAAAAGGGAAGCAAAGTGATGGATGCGTCGTTTCTAACCGAAGCGAAACCACCCTTTTCAAGCGGAGCATCCGAGGGTTCTTTGCTGCGGGAGCGACTTCGAATGCGAGTTCTCACAGCTCCAAACAACACAGAGCAAAGCGAACTTTATCCTAAACTCTGTTTCAAGTGAAGCAAATGTTCTAGTGAGAACACCCCCTAAAAAAAGGAAATCATTCCTTCAGTATTCTGTGTACAAAGCCATGTCACCTGTGAACTTGTTAGCTCTGCCAGTGTGATAAGGAACCATCAGGCTATTGATTATTTGAAAATGTAAAATTCTTTCTTCTTCTAGCATGACTGCCAATGGCCCCTGGCCTGAGCTGGATAACTCTTCCTGCTACAACTAGTGAATTGATTATTCACTTGCTTAGTCAAATGTATCGATTGTAAGTAATTTGGAATAAGGCGTCTGCTAAATGCCAAAAATGTAAATGTAACTTTTCATAACTTAAAATGGGTCTTTAACTTACCATTGCTGGTACTGATAGTAGCATCCTGCAAACAGAGAGTGTGATTGTGAGGGGAAAAAACTGCCTCTTCATTTTAGTATGATTCATATCAAAATGTGTTTGATGAAGTTAATGGTCAGGTGGCAAATTACCTCGTCCCATTCTTCCATGATTGGTTTTGGGATTGGCTGTAGTAAAAGAATTACAGTGTCATGGCAACAAATCTTTAGGCTTAAATGCTACTGATTGATCATCATCAGCAATTAAGGAGACAAATGCATTTGCAGCCCCCCCCCCCCCCCCCCCCACTCCAGTTTGATAGGTTGGTAGCTAACAATCAATTATAGCGCGTTTTCCGAATGCGGACGATCCTGCTAATTGAGAGTCAGAATTATCCAAACGCTTGAGCAAAATCCCCGAATTAGTCCACTTACCAAACTGTTTTAGCTATACAATACATAACTAATTATGTTTAATTACCTGGCCGTATACCAACCGTTAATTACTAAAGCGTTAATTAATAGCAACTAGGTTAACGAAATGTTAACAGTAACCCAGCTAGTTCAATGTAGTGCACAGTGCACACCATAAAGCAAGATTAATTCAATAACATAATTGCAGCACGTGTAAGACATTAACACATTTATATGTAATTTGATAAAATGTCTTCCATACATTACGCAACACTTTCCGCAGTGTCTTGACGGTCTTGGATGTGGCAGCGAGCAGGCTGAGAAAGTCAGAAAGACAGAATCGTCCACGACCAGGAATAACAGGGAAGGAATCACGTGTTCACTCCGTTAAGACGTGAGATAGTTCAACAGTTTACAACCAAATTAAAGTTTGCCCATATACATGCACCTTAATTTATGGATAGGCTACCTATATTCTATCTTGTATTTTGTTAACTGTTGCTGTGCAACACATTGTCTCTTAATTTAGTTATCTGAAAATAGCATCGACTATAGAGTCCATAATTAGCCTATTTACTGTGTCTTTGATGAGCGATGATCCGGTGGCGTCTTAATAAACTGGTTCAAGATCAGTTCGGTTGGTTGTTTGATTTGTGGTGGTTAGATTCATGCCTGAGGCAAGCCACCACTGACTCATCTCTCACACCTGCCACTGACTACGCAATTGACTCATTAAGTAGCACAGTCAAGTAGTTCCGAAACAGTTTACTGAAAGAAAAAAAAAATCAAAGTATGAAGTTGAGCTAAAAGACACAGTAAATTATAGGCTCCTTATGGACTCCATAGCTGCTATTTTCAGATAAATATTCAGAGACAATGTGTTGCACAATAGTTAATAAAAATACAAGATATACCGGTAATATAGGTATCCATGAATTAAGGTGCATGTATATGGGCAAACTTAAATGTTTTTGTAAACTGTTGAACTATCTCACATTTTCAATGACAACAGAGTTTAATTGCGTGTTTTTTTCAGAAGTGCAAATTGCACGGGTCCTGTTTCCTCTCACGTGACTCCTTCCCGCCCTCCGGTCCTAGACACTCCCAGGTCACAGACTTCGAGTCTTTCTTTCTCTCCGACCATCAACCTGTTCGCTGCTCACCGCCCAGACCGACAAGACACCAGATTGCATCTGAGAAATACCGCGGAAAGCCTTCCACAATGTATGGAAGACATTTTCATATCTTATCAATGTACATATTAATGTGTTAATATCTCACGTGCTGCAATTATGTTATTGAATTAATCTTGCTTTAAACGGTGTGTGCACTGTCATTGAACTAGCTGTGTTAGTGTTAGCATTTCGTTAGCTTAGTTGCTATTCATTAGAGCTTTCGTCATTGACGGCTGGTATACGGTCATTAAATATAGGTCATATATTACATATAGGTCATTAAACATAACTAGTTATGTATGTTATAGGTAAAACAGTTCGTCAAGTGGACTTATTCGGTAGTTGGACAATTCGGACTCTTTCCAATTAGATGCTAGCTAAGGGTCGATCGTCCGCATTCGGAATACATTATAGCAGTGGAGATCTAATTAAAACAAAAATTAAAGTGATCTTGCTCGGAGATGTCTTCTGTCAGTCTCTATCCCAACGTGTTGATGAAGGTCTCTGCCTCTCTCCGTGATTCAAACTTGTGCTCCGAGCCGTTGTGATTGACAGTCAGTGTAGCAGGGAAACGCGTGCTGAATCGGATATTTCTGTCAATGAGAGTTTGACATGCTGCATTGTTGAAGGAGCGACGCCTCTCTCGGACTGCCGACGACAAGTCCTGGTGAATGAGGATCCGCTGTCCTTCGTATTCCAGGTTAGGCTTCGTCCTCAGTGCTGCCATTATCCTCGGCTTGTCTATCTAACCCTAACCCATTATCCTCGGCTTGTCTCTTGAGTTGTGGAGTTTGATGATCACCGGGCGAGGTCGTGTGCCCCGCGGTCCCAAGCTGCGGTGGGCTCGATCGATTTTAATACGGCTTTTAGTGCCAGGGCTCGTTCCTATTCCAAGCACAGTGGGCAGCCAGGATTCAAAGAATTGTATAGTAAGTTTTCCCTCGGAGCCCTCTTTCAGATTGAGGACACGAATATTGTCCCGTCTGCTCCGGTTCTCCATGTCATCCATGCTACCTGTCATCACCTTCATTTTCTTTTCTGCTTCGGCGAGTCTTGCTTGTAAACCGCTCACTGTGTCTTCCACGTCCGACACTCGTTTGCCTCGGTAATGCGTGTGGACTGGGCTTCTATGGTTGTGGAAATTCTGTCCAGAACTCCCGAGATCTTAGATAGCTTCTCTTCCACAATGTCACTGAAGTTTTGAGTTAGCTCGCGAATCAGTGCTTTGGTGTCTGTAGCTAGCGGAGGTTCGATGTTTTTCAACGGAGAGTTAATGTCTGCTGTTTGGCTAGCAACCTGAGCATGGCTTGCTGCCTGCGCACACTTCTTTGGCTGGATTTTCGTTTGTTTCGACATAGTTTGTCAAAGAGGGACACTTCTCTTCTTGTCGATAGTTAATACAACACTGTATTAGTAAAAAATAAGTTGGAATAGGTGTAAAATTGCTAATAATATAAGTATAAATCTTATTTGAACATGCACAAACCCTCATGGACAACCGTGTCTGAATAGAGGCTGGTAAAGATGATATTATTATATTATAATCGGCAAGCTGCAACTGTCGTGCAACAATGTTTTTTGTGTGATATTTTTATTATTATTATTTTATGTACAAACACACAAAGGACAATGACAAAACAATTACCAAAATACACAACATTCATACCTGCATACATTCCCCCTACCCACCCTCCCACACCAAGGTCTTACTCCGCCCAAAAACCCTCAAGAAGGATTTAAACCAGCTCAACATAAATGCCACCAAATAAAATAAATAAACATAATAGGATAAACATTAAATACTATAATATTCAAATATCAATACCCACACCATTACAAACCATAAGTTATGCATATCACCTCTGCATACATTCTATAAAGGAAGTCCATAAACTAATATTCTTTTCTTGAGCGCCATGCATGCTGGCCACGGACCTTTCTAGTTTGGCTAGATCTAACACAGTGTTTAACCAATGCTGATAGGACAAGTCATGGGGGTCTTTCCACCTCTGAGCTACCAGTTTTTTGGCGGCTGTGAGGCCTACCAGAAGCCAGCGTTGGTGCATCATTGATACATTTAAACTGGTAAAATCATTCAGTAGTAGAATTATTGGGGAGCAGGGGATAGAGGACCCAAGAAACTCAGACATCTTATTGATGGCCATACCCCAGAATGATTTAACACCAGGGCAATCCCACACCATATGGATGAAAGTTCCTGTTGTGTAACTTGTGTTTAAAGAGCATAACTGACAGTTTGGCGAGGGTGTTAATTTCATCAAAAAAAGTTTGCGGGGTGTACAGTATAGCCTGTGTGCAAAGTTATAGTGAATCATCTGATTGGGGTTGCGAGATGCTAAGTTGATCTTAGTCCAAACCGTAGTCCAATTGATTGTAGATAATAATTTAATTAATAATAATTTTGCCATTTAGCAGACGCTTTTATCCAAAGCGACTTACAATTACGAATTACAGGGACATTCCCCCTGGAGTAACTGAGGGCTAAGTGCCTTACCCAAGGGCACACTAGTAGTGGTGTGGCTTCAGGCGGGATTTGAACTCACAACCTTCCGATCCCAAGTCCAACTCACTATCCACTAGACCACCACTACCCCGATGGTGAGATAGAAAGGTCATGGCTCCAACGCAAGTTAATTTGTAGAGGGATATCTGCACATTTGATCATAAGTGTGTATAGGTTAGAGACTAAGGCTGTGGTAGGTTTACCAACAAACATTTTGTGGATGGGATGTACCTTCAAGTCTTCTCCCCAGGGGACTCCGTATGCCCGTAGGGCACTGCGGAGCTGGAGGTAGAAAAAGAAAGAGGTGCCAGGTAAATTAAAGTGAGATTGCAGGTCTTGAAATGATCTAAATTCATTACCTACAGTGATGTCAGATAGGGTGTAAACCCCTCTTCCACTCCACTGAGGGAAGGAAATGGGGCGACCTCCTGAGCAAATGGCAAAGTTATTAAATAACGGAATGTAAGGATGGAACTTCAGATGAATGTTGGCCTGCATTTCTACAATTCTCCATGTGGTGACAAGATGAGAGATTAAGGGGCCAAACTTGGATTTACAGGTTTTGAGAGGAATGTTAGAATAGATAACATCCTGAAGCCTATGTGGGCTCACCAACTTCTCCTCCAGAGATCGCCAGGCTACTTGTGCATCTGGGGTGAGCCAGGTGTGAAGAGCACGAAGGGTTGTTGACCAAAAATAAAACTTAGGCAATCCAAGACCACCAGAGGATGTGTGTTTCTGCAGAGTGGACATTTTCATCCGTGGGCGTTTCCCTTCCCAGACATACTTGGAGACCAATTTATGTAATTTGTCCCAGTGTCCAGCAGGTGGAGCCAAGGGGAGCATAGCACTACAGAAGTTAACCCGGAGCAAGGTCGTGCAACAATGTTGATAAGACAGATGTACCATGGTCGCTAACTAGCTAGCTATGAAGTCAATGTCAATGCTGGGTTAGGGTTAGTTAACCTAGGTTAGGTTGGTTAGGGTTAGTTAACCTAGGTTAGTTAGGGTTACGGTTATAAGGTTACTTGCTGAAGTGTGAGAACAGCGACTTAAAAACCACTGCCAATACGTGTCTTTATTTGACTTCTCTCTCGTGAATCGACTTGGCTGAACTGTTATTCAAGTAGTGAGTAAGCTGCTTTCCATAGAAGACACTATTGGCCAACAAAATGGATAGATAACTTTCTTCTCTAAATTGCTTTGCAGATTCGAGTTGACTTGGTTGGACTTAAAAAAGAATACCTTAAAAAAGAAAAGAACAGGTCGTGAGTAACTAGCAGCCTAAGAAACATGGGTTTAATTTGATTGTTACTATAACATTTTGAAATGTTGTTAGGTTTGTACTAAAGTATCTGTTCTCCTCATCTCTCCTTGGTCTGACAGTTGACAGGCAGGATGACCCAAGACCAGAAGGTCTCGGGGCTGAAGAAGGATGTGCGCTCCCTGCTCATATCAAGCAAGCTAGGCCTGTCCCTGGACCAACTGAAACAGGACTACATCAACATGATGGGCCACCCTCTGCCTCTGAAGGCCCTGGGCTTCAGCAATGTGCTGGACATGATGATGGCGATGCCTGACGTGGTGAACGTGAGGTATTTGAGAGACGGCAGCTTGGTGTTGAAAGGTAAGCCCAGTCTTATACTTTGACCTGCACAGAGCACATGTATGAAATGCAAAACAATGACTTCATTCCATCCAATCCCTTTGCTTCTCTTTTTCCTCCCATCCCTTGGTCCCTCTGCAGCGGTTGTGGACGACAGCACCAGAGGCATGGGGGAGATGGTGGCCAGGCAGAGCAACCTCAAGATGAAGAAAAAAAAGAAGAAAAGAAAGCCGCCCTCCATGGCGCCGCCCCGGCGGGCCCCCGCGCCCCCGGCCCTGCCTGCTCAGCTCCGGGCCCAGCTCGGCCAGCTGCTCACCCAGGGGCCCGTTGGCCTGTCAGAGCTGGCGGCTGGCTTCGCCCGACGCTTCGGCCGCCCGCTGCGCGTCACCGACTACGGCTTCTACTCCGTCACGGAGATGCTGGCGGCGGCGGCTGACCTGGTGGTGATCAAGCAGAGCCGGACGGGCCCCCTGCTGACCCTAAAGGTGGCGCCTGCCATGGGGCCGCTGGCGGGGCAGGTCGGGGTGTCGATGGCGCCACGGGTGACGACACCAGGGAGAACGGGACAGATAGAGCCACCTCCATCACAGGAGAACCCCTCAACAGACACAGCTGTGAGGCCGGTAGGAGACACAGGTGGGTTGATGCTGCAGTGGATATAGTATAGTGTAGTATAGTATATATATAGTGTAGTGTAGTATAGTATGTACTGTATATAGTGTAGTATAGTGCAGATATATCTGTGTAGACAGATAAGATGGTATGTTTTCTGTTCAACATTGGTTTTTCTTCACATTTCTTAAAACATCTCTCAATGTATCTGTTTCAAGCACCTGATGTGAAAGCAGGAATACATTATCAATATTGCAATTGTTTAGCACTTGTGTCCATACTGCTCATTCAGTGTCCCTGTTTTCTACCGTTAACTATACATGGCCATGAGGGTGTGGTGTTTTAGTGGATGGTGAGTTGGATTGGTGATCAGAAGGTCATGAGTTCAAATCCCACCTGGGAACACCACCAGCTGCTGGCCCTTGAGTAAGACCTGGGAACACCACCACTAGTAGGCCCTTGAGTAAGGCACTTAGCCCTAATTTACTGTGTCTCTATAATCTGTAATTGTAAGTCGCTTTGGATAAAAGCGTCTGCTAAATAGTTAAAAAAGTAAAATGCATCCTATCGATTCTGTTCAGCTAATCCCACTGCATTCCCACATTCTTGAGAGCCATGTGTCCCATCGGGGGGAAGGGTCATGTGAAGATAGGGGCAGAACTGAGCACTTTATCTTATAGCAGAACTGAGTACTGTATCTTATAGCTGAACTGAGGACTGTATCTTATAGCAGAACTGAGTACTGTATCTTATAGCTGAACTGAAGACTGTATCTTATAGCAGAACTGAGTACTGTATCTTATAGCAGAACTGAGTACTGTATCTTATAGCTCATGGTCTTATAGAAACGCATCACCCTGATGTTTTTGGCCAGGGGCTGTAGAGGCCGACAGCCCCACAGATGCTGAGCAGGGTGAAGGTCTGAACCCCTCCAGCCAAGGCTGCCATCTCAGCTGTGGGGCGTCGCCCTGGGAGGGCTGGAGAGAGGAGGAGGAGGAGGGCGAGGAGGAGGAGGACTCTGCCTCCAATGACACAGACTTGAAGTCAGAGACAGACCTCCGCTTCACCACCAAGACCTTCCAACAGGTGAGAGAAGAGACCCATCTGACTCTAAGATGGACTTATTCTGGTCTTAGAAGACATGGGCAGCTGGTATGTCTGACTCAGGTCTAAGAAGACATGGGCAACTGGTATGTCCTACTTGCCCTTTTGTTCAAGGTGTAATCCATAGCTTCTATGCCCCCCGCAGAAGCTGGACAAATTCATAGACAATTGAGGCTGAAACCAAAATGCATTCACAAGAATAGATGTGATCACCTGTCTGTCTGATCACCTGTCTGTCTGATCACCTGTCTGTCTGATCACCTGTCTGTCTGATCACCTGTATGTCTGATCACCTGTCTGTCTGATCACCTGTATGTCTGTGATCACCTGTCTGTCTGATCACATGTATGTCTGATCACCTGTCTGTCTGATCACCTGTCTGTCTGATCACCTGTATGTCTGTGATCACCTGTATGTCTGATCACCTGTCTGTCTGATCACCTGTACATCTTCTTTAGAGATTGTAAATCTTAGAGAACCTTCATTCAGTCCTCAAAGCCTCTTTGTGGTGACACAAGTAAAAACACAAGTGTGTATGTGTGTGTCCAGGTCCGGTCCAGTCCTGGGAAGGTGGTTCCTCTGGACGCCCTGCGGGGTCAGCGCTTGAGGGCTCCCACGCGCAGGGGCCCCTGGGAGCTGATATCTGTGCTGGTGGAGCATGTGGAGTCACCCAGCAACTTCTACATCCGCTTCAACGAGACCCAGGAGGCCCGCGCCCTGGTGAACATGATGATGAAGATGAGGTGAGGAGACGGTGCAGCTCAGACCGGGAAGGAAACATGAACAGGAAATGAATGGTTGCCTTGGTTGTAGTCATGCTGCAGATGATCAGATCTCTTATCAGGTCTAATATCTCAGGTAACCACATGAATGACATAGTAGCTGGAACGTAACCCTATGGTTAGATCAGAGTACTGCATCTTCACTGGTCAAATAGAACCATGAATAGAATTAAAAAAAAAAAAAAAAAAAATCTTCCTTCTAGCATTGCGACTGCCAATGGCCTAGCATAGATCTTAGCATAGATGATTTTTTCTTACAATGACTGATGGATAGATGATTCACTTACTTAAATGTATTTGTTTGAAGTCACTTTGGATAGAGGCGTAAAGTAGCCCAATGTTGTCAGAGTTTGTGGGACCATGTCTTCCTCCTAGGAGCTGCTACACCTGTCCTGAGGTGGCGGAGCGCTACGCCCTTCCCTCAGGCTTCGTGCGTCAGGGCCAGGTGTGCTGCGTGGATCCCGGAGACATGTGGTTCTACCGCGTCGTCGTCCACCGCATCCTCAGCCAGACCCAGGTGGAGGTCTACTACGTGGACTATGGGGACCTCACCACTGTGGACAGGACCAGCCTCAAGTTCCTCAAGTAGGCTTCTTCTGGTCCAGTTCAGACAGACAGCAATGTAGATAAGTAGGCTTGTTCTGGTCCAGTTCAGACAGACAGACAGCAATGTAGACAAGTAGGGTTCTTCTGTTCCAGTTCAGACAGTATGCATCAATGAAAGTCAATGGGCCGGTTTCACAGACAAGGCTTACGGCTTCAGTCCTGAATGCGTGTGTCTCACGACCAATGCGTGAGACTTGGCAGCTCTGTGTGTAGGTGTTCACTCTGTGTTTCATTGTAGCTTGGCTCTCTAAAATAAAGCTGATGTTGAGAAGCTGTATGTGACAAGAAAGCAGTCTGGCCCGTAACGATGTCGTACTGTGTCCGTATGGTTTGGGTCGACACCATAGTGTGGGAGACTGCTTCTTGCCACATACTGTAGTGTAAAGTCAATGTTGCGTAAATGTGACGGTCATTTTGATGACAAGTGTTTAGACCTCCTTGTCTGTGTTGCTGTTGTCTCCCTCCATCTCTCTGGTTTCTCACCCCAAGGTCTTGTTACTCTGAGCTCCCGGCACAAGCAGTCCCCTCATCGCTCACTGGAATCAAGCCAATGGGTGTAAGGCTCCACACAATCTCATATCACTCTTATTGACCACCAATCTCCCCAAGCTTTTAACACTGTACTGTTCCCATAGAGTCCCATTGACTTCCATAACCCACATTTACATTCAGGATAGCACTCTCCCATTCAAAGCGCTTTGAGTTGCATTCATGTACGAAAGGCGCCATATAAATAAAGTTTTACTTTACTTTACTTACTTAACAATATTAAAAGCCAGTGTTTTGGTGTTCCAGGGCAGTTGGAGTGAGAACGCCACCAGCTCCTTCCAGAAGCTGTGCTGTGAGCGCCCCCTGGTGGGAGCCCTGGACAGCCATCACACAGACTTTCTGCAGGTCTTCCTGTGTGACACAAACACAGAGGAGGACGTGTACATTCACAGTGTCCTGCAGAGCCAGGGCCACGGGATCTCCTGTCCCCCTGCAGTCAACGCAGAGGTCAGTAAGGCGCACACACACATACACACACACACACACACACACTTGCATACACATACTGTATATATCCATTCAACAACAATGATCCATTGCATTCATCCATTTATTCTGATATATTCTTATTTCTCCTTTCAGCTGTGTGACCAGTTCAACCCTGTCACCCTCTATCTGGGAGAAGGTGTGTTTGATGAAGGAATGGAAGTAGACATGGACCAAACCCCTGACACACCCCAGGTGAAGAGCTCCCCTTTCCCCATTCTAACAATACTCACACCACACACACACACACACACACACGTACAATAAATACAAGCTTTCTTCATATAACATATCATTGTTAGATGTGCTATTTCTGTGAGGGTGCATGTGGTGAGCGATACGTGTGTTTTAGGCTGCAACCCGCCCTGCTGTCGGGAGCAAAGATGAAGTGGAGGAGCTACTTGACCTCCCAGAGCTGGAGTACATCGGGGTGAAACAGGTCAACGTCAAGGCCCAAGTAGGACCACTGACCCTGTATCACTCCCTCAGATTGAACAAGAGTGTGAATGTGTACAATAGATAATGCATGTCTATTAAAAGTAAATCAATTTGATTATTATAGTTTTATAATATTACTCCGACCTTCTAAAAAGGTGTTGTATTGTTTAATGCACAAAAAGTAATCCCAACAGTACTTTTTCGGTATTGTTTGCAATACGTGGAAACACTGGCTCACGTGAATTAGAACAACGTTTTTTTATAGTTACCATTATAGCATTATACCTTTACTCTTGTTTCTCAGTAGTGTATCTGATGGCTTATCAGACGTCATATCCAATGCCTTAACTGTTCTATTGTGTGTAATGTTTTAATGTTATTAATAGGACCAGGGGTGGACCCCGGACCCCCCCACCCCAGAGGTGGTACAGCCCAAGGCAGCCCAAGACCTGGGTTACCATGGAGACACAACTGAGGTAAGGACACAGGCTTGACTGTGTTTAGTCGGTGATATCCTAAAATGAAACACACCGTTCCCTGCCTAAGTAATGGGACAGTCAAGTGTTTTTTAGTCTCTTGACTCTACACTCCAAAAGTTTGGATTGGAAATCAAAAACAATAACCATGAAGTTACAGTAGAGATTCTCAGCTTTTATTTGAGGGTGTTTGTGTATGGACTGGTTTCACTATTTCTCTCGGTTTTCTTTGAACAAGACTAAATCCAGCCAGTTTCAAACAGTCGTTATGAGAAAGCTCATTTAGTTGTCCCAGTCTATGCATGTACACTACCGATCAAACGTTTGGGGTCACTTAGAAATGTCCTTATTTTTTAAAGAAAAGCACTGTTATTTTCAATGAAGATAACATTAAATTAATCAGAAATACACTATACATTGTTAATGTGGAAAATGATTATTCTAGCTGCAAACATCTGTTTTTTAATGGAATATCTACATAGGTGTATAGAGGCCCATTTCCAGCAACCGTCACTCCAGTGTTCTAATGGTACATTGTGTTTGCTAATCGCGTTAAAAAGCTAATAGATTAGAAAAACCTTAAACCCTTGTGCAATTACGTTAGCATAGCTGAAAACGGTTTTGCTGGTTAGAGAAGCTATACAAATGGCCTTCCTTTGAGCTAGTTGAGTATCTGGAGCATCAAATCAAATCAAAACAAATATTTGTATAGCGCATTTCTTACAAGATGCAACTCAATGCGCTTCACATACTGACAGAGCCACAAGCAGGCAAAAGCAAAAACCTGTACACTATGTAGCCAGGAAAATTCCCTTGCAGCCCTCTACACAGAGCGACTACTAGCCAGTTTGACTAGCATCACATTTGTGGGTTTGATTATACTCTCAAAATGGCCAGAAAAAGAGAACTTTCATATGAAACTCGACAGTCTATTCTTGTTCTTAGAAATAAAGGCTATTCCATGTGAGAAATTGCCAAGAAACTGAACATTTCCTACAACGGTGTGTACTACTCCCTTCAGAGAACAGCACAAACAGGCTCTGACCAGAGTAGAAAGAGAAGTGGGAGGCCCCGGTGCACAACTGAGCAAGAAGACAAGTACATTAGAGTCTCTAGTTTGAGAAATAGACGCCTCACAGGTCCTGAACTGGCAGCTTCATTAAATGGTACCCGCAAAACGCCAGTGTCAACGTCTCCAGAATGCTGGCCTTCTAGGCAGAGTGGCAAAGAAAAAGCCATATCTGACACTGGCCAATAAAAGGAAAAGATTAATATGGGCAAAAGAACACAGACATTGGACAGAGGAAGATTGGAAAAAAGTGTTATGGACAGACAAATCGAAGTTTGAGGTGTTTGAATCACACAGAAGAACATTTGTGAGATGCAGAACAAATGAAAAGGTGCTGGAAGAGTGCCTGACGCCATCTGTCAAGCGTGGTGGAGGTAATGTGATGGTCTGGGGCTGCTTTGGTGCTGGTAACGTGGGAGATTTGTACAAGGTAAAAGGAATTTTGAATAAGGAAGGCTATCACTCAATTTTGCAACGCCATGCCATACCCTGTGGACAGCGCTTGATTGGAGCCAATTTCCTCCTATAACAGGACAATGACCCAAAGCACACCTCCAAATTATGCAAGAACTATTTAAGGAAGAATCAGGCAGCTAGTATTCTGTCTGTAATGAAGTGGCCAGGGGAGTCACCAGATCTCAACCCTATTGAGCTGTTGTGGGAGCAGCTTGACCGTATGGTACGCAAGAAGTGCCCATCAAGCCAATCCAACTTGTGGGAGGTGCTTCAGGAAGCGTGGGGTGAAATTTCTTCAGATTACCTCAACAAATTAACAGCTAGAATGCCAAAGGTCTGCAATGCTGTAATTGCTGCAAAGGGAGTATTCTTTGACGAAAGCAAAGTTTGAACGACAAAATAATTATTTCAAATAAAAATCATTATTTCTAACCTTGTCAATGTCTTGACTGTATTTTCTATTCATTTTGCAACTCATTTGATAAATAAAAGTGTGAGTTTTCATGGAAAACACGAAATTGTCTGGGTGACTCCAAACTTTTTAACGGTAGTGTATATAATCTATATGTCTGAATATAAACAGAGACTTCAGCCCCTCCCCCTCCCTCAGACATGGAAGCAGCCTCCGCCCAGAGGGAAGGAGAAGCAGCAGCCCTGTCATGGCTGTGTAGGGGAGGGGGGCGCTCCCCCCCAGCCCCCCATCCTGAGACCACTGAGCCTCCACACCCCTGGACTAATGCACACCCAGAGCTCCCCATATGGTGACTATTACCCAAACACACACACACACACACACACACACCAGGGGCTAACCAGAGCACCAATGATGCTAGAAAACCCCATTGAAGTTAGCCTCATAGATAGATAGATAGATAGATAGATAGATAGATAGATAGATAGATAGATAGATAGACTTTATTTGTCATTGCTACAGTACAGGTACCAAACAACGAAATTTAGGAGGGGAGGCTCCCCTGGTGTTTAGGAAAGGAAAAAGAAACACATTTTAGAAAAAGCATAGATGCATAAAATCACAAGAAGGTAAGGAGCTGGTTTACATCAATAAAGGCTATGTACACAATCCACTGTACTATACTGCACAGATAGTCAACTAGGGTTGTCATATTGCACAAGAAAGTATTTTTTCACATTATTTTAAAGTGTCACAGTTTGCAGGCTTGAAAATGTACATGTTTGTGCCTCAGCACTAGCTGCCATACTATCCGTCCGGACTGTCCTGGGCCCAGAACTTAGGCCTTTTCTGTGTTCAGGGCCTTGACGGCCCTGTGGTAGAAGCTGTTCTTCAGTCTGTTTGTCTTAGCGGCCGGGGTCCTGTACCTCCTGTTCGAGGGCAGCTTGACAAAGTGTTCGTGCCCAGGGTGGGTCGGGTCCTTGGAGATCTTGGAGGCCCTCCTGAGACAGCGTGTTTTGTTCAGCTCCTCCAGAGAGGGGAGGGGGGCGCCGGTGAAGGGCATGTACATTTCAACCCTGCAAACCCAGTGGTAGATGGTTACCACTGATGTTACCACTGAAGAGATCTGTCTCTCTAAGGGGTTTTTATGTCCTGTCCAGGTGTGTGTGTGTCCGCCCCAGCCTCCCCCAGCTTCATCTTCCCTCTCTTCGGGTCGGGGGAAGTGCTCCATGTCCGTCACCCCTGGCATTTCAGCCTGGGCCCATCTGCCCGCCTGGCGGCCGGGGCCCACCTCCTCCACTGGTCCCCCCACAAAATGGACTGAACCCCCCCCCCCCTGTCCCATCTAGCCTCACATCTGACTGCCTGGCCCATCTAGTGAAGATTAGAGACAGAGCTGGGTGAGGTAGACGACTCTGAGGCTAGAATGAGAGGAAGGAACCACATGGAACCAGTTGTTCTGTTAAATGTATTATAATTGTAATAAAAATGTAATAAAAATCAGGTAAGAGTTTGTAATGTTCATGATTTCTATTACGCATAGAGACTGTTTGGGTGGTAATGTTGTATCAATGTCATGCTGCAGGTCTAACCACGACAAATAGATTGTGTTCATGTGATTTATTCTCTGCATGTTATTAAAGAAGATATATGATCAAATGTATTGCATCTCCAAACTGCTCTTAATTTGATATAATTGATACTACATATTAAACCACTGAGCCAGATTATCTACTGTATGGCTTTGCTGGCTGATATGTGTTTGTTTATAGGACCACCCTACAGAAGGCGTGGGCAAACCTTTTGGCTCTGGGGCCACATTTGGTCTTGAATACCAGGTTTCTCAATCTCATTCTCATTTTCAGACTATTTTCTTTTTGATCAAGGTTTTTTTATTTTTAAATTCAGGCCTCAGAAAACAGGCAACGGACCACAGTTGGCCCGTGGGTCGTAGTTTGAACACCCCTGATCTACTGGCTTTTCTGGCTGATCCATGTTCAGTGTTTCCTCCAGGATTTTTCACATTAGTGGCGGAGTCGCGCGCATGCGCATAAAACGCGCACTGGCGCTCAAAACAAAGACGTAGTTTCACCAAAAACTAGAGGGTGGCAACAATTATAATTTCTTAAATAGCGGTTAAGTCATTAAAGCCGAGCAGGTGATTTTATATAGAAGGTGATCAAATACCAATATATCCTGCAGCGGAACATGCGGAACGCGCATTACACACACACAGAAAGATCAATACGAAGGAGGCCTACATGAGGTTACACGCACAAAACCGGCTAACGTTACTCATTAACTGTTTACACAAGTAAAATCACAGTGTGACAGTCAGATGGAGCATTCGGTAAACAACAACAGCAAGGTAATGCTATCAGTTGAGTTAAAGAAAACCAACTCTTACAGTACCTTTGAGGACACCAACATGAGCCCTGCTTACCCGTACCTCCGCCGTTCTGTTCGTGGTGATTTTAGAGGCAATAGATTATTGTTGCCCCGCGCATATTGCTATGAATAGTTCGAAGCTAGGTGCTTGCACGTTAGGTGCGAGAATGCTCGGTTAACCCATTAGCGGGTGTCGTATATTTTTACACATTAATAGCCTTCTTATATAACGTATATCTTACACATATATTAACGTATATTTTTATATATATATACATACATATTATTACAAATGATCGCGGGGAGAGTTGAGAAGCAATTGTCGCACATGCGCAGACACACACACACGCACATGCACGCCCCCGAGGGTCTAGGCCAATCAGAGGCCTAGAAGGAAGGATCATGATTGGCCAAGAACATACTGTGATGTGATTGGCTGAGAGACCGCTATAAAACCCTGTGCTGAGGAGCTCCTCAGTCTGCTTCTGTCATCCTCTGCCCACGACGTGACTGTTTGTGTGTAAACCTGATCCTGTAATCTGAGGACCCGATCTTATCTTTTTTGAATAAATACTCTTAAACTTTGGCCAGGAGTTTTTACCTCATTCTTGATCACCAAACAGAGAGAAGAGACTACAAAGTGGCGAGCCAGCCAGGAGAATCCATAGCTTTGGATGACCGGCCGTTTTGCAACTCTTCAATTCAACAAAAGGTAAGTCTTCTGCTGAATTCGCCAGGACAAGGCGGAGCTGTGCAAAATAGACTGTGTATATCAGATAAGCTATATTTAAAAAGAATCTTGAAGTATATAACTGGGTAGAGGTTAGACAGAGAGAGCCGGGTTGTAAAACCTGTATTGGTAAAAACGTTTAATTGTACGATATTTCATCGTGTGTGTGGTATAATTGTAGTACAGCAGAGAATGAGCTGCTTGTAGACTTGTTTTGGGAACAAGGTATTAGCACAAAAGCTGAGGGAGAGACGTTTTCCCAGTGGGCTAATGAATGTGGTTTGTATCAGAAAATAGTCTGGTGTGTGTAAAAGAATGAGGATTCTTGGTTAATGTGTTTTGTAAGTAAGAGCTTAGTCCGTGTTAGTGAGCAGAAAATAGCGCTATTTTAAAGATATACATTGTTATTTTACTTGAGAACACGGAGAAAAAACGTGGCTTTAGTAGAAAGGGCGCCATTTTTTCCTTTGTGTGAATGCATGTCAGACACGTGGAGACAGGGCCTCTAGTTGAAAGGGCGCCATTTTTTCCTTTGTCTGAATGCATGTAGACACGTGGACACACAGAGCCTAGTAGAAAGCATACGCCATTTTAGGAGTATTTGAATAAGATTATCTTGGCAAATAATACGTTTAACTGCATTGAAAGATATTCTTGAAATTGCTGTGTCGTGGAGAATAATAATTATTGTGGAAAAGCAGTGTTGTGTTGTAGTCCACAGCGATTTTCTTCAGAGGCGGTAAGTAGCAAATACACACGCGCGAGTTTGATAGATTTCAGTACTCATCTCTTAAAGATAACGATAAAACCATACACATAGACTAGTATTGATAAAGATAGAGATATAGTGAATTGATCTCGGGGTATTTCAAATAAGTTTAAAGGTACGGTTACTCGGAAAACAGGAGTTTACACGGGGCCAGCGCAGCCACATTCCACACACAGAGAGAGCATGCGGAGCGAATAGGCCTGCTTACAGAATATTGGTGAAAGAATCTAAAAGGTTAATGCATAGATTGATGTTGTGAATGACTGTTCAGTATTACATTGATTTAATTAATTACTTATCAGTTGAATTAATTATTCAGATCATTCATTTTCTGTTTCCCAAAACAATTGATTGATTCCATAAGTTTTAAATCAATGTATATGATGATATAGTGAATAATTCTAACTAATCATTCATTCCTTTCACTTAACAATTGATTTATGTATAGATTGTAAAAGTAAAAGATAGATTGTGAGTTTTAGGTAAGATATAGTCATTCTGTAAGACATTTTCAGTGTGGCGCCCTCTACTGGTCAGAACACGATAAAGACATTTTCAGTGTGGCGCCCTCTACTGGTCAGAACACGATAAAGACATTTTCAGTGTGGCGCCCTCTACTGGTCAGAACACGATAAAGACATTTTTAATTATTTACTGCCATCTAGTGGACGAAACACGATAAGACATTTTTAATTGTTTGCTGCCCTCTAGTGGACGAAACACGATAAGACATTTTTAATTGTTTGCTGCTCTCCAGTGGACGGAATACGATAAGACACTTTGGAGCACGGGTCCTCCATCAGTGCATCCGTCTGAGGTCGATGAAATAGTCCTTTACAATAATAAATGGATGGTTACTTCAATTAATTTAAGTAATTACAAATTGATTGAATTAATTATTCAGATTATTTCATTTTCAGTTTTCACAAAACTTTGATCAATTGGTTTATAGTGGTCTAGGGATGACGTTTTCTTTCACAGGATTACATCAATGAAGTGTAAATGACTAAGTCTAGTTGATTGTGCATTCCTTTCGAGTAGCAGGTCGATTTCTTTACAGATTGTAATTGATAATTGATCATTTTGTTCCTTTCAAATAACAAGTCGATTTCTTTACAGATTGTAATTAATAATTAATCATTTTATTCCTTCCAAATGACAAGTCGATTTCTTTACAGGTTGTAATTAATATTCGTGTTTTACATCTTTTTATTTGAAGTTAAGTTCTTTTTTCACAGTTCTTGATTAAAGAATAGCAGAACAGTTTCTATCTGAGGATTGATCAATCAAGGGGTTGTGGATCAGAAAGACTTAGAGCGTGACCTGCTTTTGTAATTTGATAATTGTGTTGAACAGCCTTTGTAGTTTAATAATTAAGTTGACCTGAACTATAATTAATATTGATTGAGCAATTAAGTGACACACATTCATACATAATAAGGGAAAAAACATTTAGATTAAAACACACACACATAGATTACATTTAAGTCAATAATACACAATACCACTGAAACAATCCGTTGTTCTGGAGTTGTAGTGTTCTGTGTGGACAGTTGACACAGTTAAGAGTTGGACTAGCATCTGTTTAGCAGATACAGCAACAGAAGGTGGGTTGTAAGAAAAGTACACCTTATAGCATATTTTCAGCATATTAAGCAGTATAAATATTTCAGACATGGGAGCCAAACCCAGTAACATTGTGAGGGCTGTTAATACAGACAAGGGAATATTAGCAAATTCATCCCCTGTGGCTATAGTGGAAAAAATGAATCCTCTTGTTAAGGAGATTAGCAAAATGTCAACGAAATGGAATATTCGTTGGGCAGACATTGAACAACCATGGCCAGAAGAGGGCACCTTTGACTTACAATTAATTGCAACATTGGAGATACTTATCAATGCACATCAGGCGCATCAAAAAGGAAAGATTAGATCAGAGAAACGCAGGTTAGAGTTAGCTATTTTAGACCTCTTCAAGGTAGAGGGGCAGAAAGTAGCATTAGCTTGGAATGAGAAAACAGCTCACATGGATCCAGAAAAAAGAGATGAATTGGCCAAAGCAATGGAAGAGAAAGTGAACATTCCATTCTCACACACAGCTCCAATCTCCAGTCCTCCTCCCTATGCCAAGAGACTGGAGGACAATTCTCAGCGGATCTACCCTCAGGTCCCTGTCCTAAGTACGAGCGGAACCTTCACTATCCAAGATAAGGATGAAAATGTACTAGAGAGGGGAAGAGCGAGAGTGACCGTGGACTTCGAACCAGAGAACAGGTCAGGTGCCAAACAGAAAAAGAAGGAGGAGCCGAGGGGAAAAGGGGACGACAGGAGGGACAAGACGGATGACGGTGAAGATGGCAGTGGAGGTGATAGCAAAGATTCCAGTGATGACAGCAATGCACAAGGAGGCTACAGTGCTCCGATAAGAAAACTACTAGCCAGGGCCGAAAAGCAGGGAGGGAAAATACGCTATAAGAAGGGAAAAGAAGAAAATAGTTCTGAAGATGAGCAGAAGTCTCTGAAGGTAGGGAAGAGAAGAGAGAGCTTAAAGCAAAAGAAGAAGAAGCTGCAGGAAGACAGGGAGGAAGAGGAGGGAGAAAGGAGGGCAAGAAAACTCCGTGCGAAAATCCTAAGAAACGAAGAAGACTACAGACAACAGCTGCAGGACCTAGACGTAGAGAGAGAAACGTATCGTCAATCTCAAGCGGCATCATCACCTGCATCCCGGTTGAACTCCCCAAGGTCCGGAGCGACACCAAGGCGGGACGTAAAAACGGAGCCACAAGTAAGCGATTATGAAACAGCATCGGAAGAAGAGGCAACTCAGGGGAACTTCCCAGTGCTGATTCGAGGTAACCAGATGGAATATCGTCCTTGGAATCATACAGATCTGTCAGAAGTGATAGAAAAACTCCCAGTCCTGGAAGATGGTGGCCACCCCTGGACGACGCAAGTCGACGTGAGATTGACAGGAACGCACGCTGCTATGGGAGACTTGAAAAGACTCTTAGCTACCATTACAGGATTGGACACCATGCAGGAAATATTGATGAAGGCGGGACTTCATAGATATATCGATACATCCGTTTATGACCCAGAGCTCTTTGCAGCAAACAGAGGCAAGCTGTGGAAGGCAATCAGAGAAACATACCCTACTCACATTCACCCAGACAATGTCATTGTGAAGCCACTGGGGGGAGATGAAAATCCCCGGGGGTTTGTTGCCCGTGTGCACTCTCAATGGAGAAGTGTGACAGGGAAGGATGCCGAAGATAACCCGTTAGAAAAAGCCATAATCAGGGAAAAGATTCAACAAGGTCTCCCTACCCCAGTTAAGAACAAGTTAGCAGAAGTGGTGGGGCTACGACACATGAGCAAGGCTGTTTATATAGACAACATAGCACACCAAGTAGAATTATTTAGAAAGAAGATTCAGACACAGAAGGCACAAGACGAGGACTCACTCAGAAAACTAACTCAAGTGCAATTGACAGAAGGCAAGAAAACCAGAGAGAGAGAGCAGACTATAGCCCTACAGGTCCCATCTCAGCCACAGCAACTGCAAATCGTCCCTCCCCAGTCATACCCACAGGGGCCACAAGGGGGGAATCCATACCCACAGGGGCCACCAGGGGTGCAAGTGGTTCCATACCAGCCATACAACCAGCCTGGCCAAGGACCACCACAAGAGGGATGGACCACAGCACCGAGGAAGATGCTAGGACCATGTTTCCTATGCGGCCAGTATGGACACTTAAAACGTACCTGCTTTAAGAAGAACCAGGGGGGCGCAGGGGGGAAACAAAAAGGAGGATATAGGCCCCCTGCTGCACCGGCTCCAGGAGTGGTGAACCCCTATGGAGGCCCAGCAGCTGCGCTATAGGGGTGCCCAGAAGATCCGAAAGGGGGGTGCCAGCTGGTGGTGACAAACAGGCCTGAAGATGAACCTACAATATGGGTGTCGGTCAACCAACGTCCATTAGAATTGATGGTGGACAGTGGAGCAGCCTACACCTGTCTGAAGCCTGAAGACGCCACGCACCTTCCTATGTCTGGGAAATATGTGAAGACAATCGGATTCGAGGGAATTAAACAGCTGATCCCTACCACTGAGCTTGTAAGCTTAGAGTACAAAGGACAGAGAGCAGATCTGTCAATACTTGTATCAGAACACACGCCAATAGGGCTACTAGGGAGAGATGCACTATGCCAGTTAAATTGTACCGTGAAATGCACACCTGACGGCTGTCAGGTGACAGTGCCACAAGAGAACAGACAGCTGTCTGTCATGATGGACAACAACGCATCTATGGTATATTGGGTGGGAGGGCTTAGCCCAGACCTAATGGAACCAGCAAGGATGTGGGACAATTATATCCTGGCACACATGGCAGAGGCCAGAAGGCCTACTGATCCATTGCATTGTACACTCCAGTATTTTAGAGAAGTTGCAGATGCAACCCCAGATGAGTGGCTGAAGCATCAGCCAAAACAGGTACAGCTTAGTACAAGTTGTATAATCCTAGGCCCTCAGGGAGTGGCTATGAAGATAAACAGTGACACTTATCTAGATCAGGAGCATAAGATTGAGGGTAGCATCCCTCATGTGACACTTATGATATCTGAACACTATAAACAGAAGCATTTAGGGGCAATGATGGCAGACTCAGAAAAAGCCAGATTTGTAACGACAAAAGAAAACCCTGCTATCTGGAGGAGCATTGATGGACAGTTCACAAAACTGATGATCTCTGCTCAAGGAATAGGACATCCGCAGACTGTGAAGCTAATGAACCAGCTAATCCTTCCTGTACAAGCTGACAGAGACCTCAGAGAAGAAATGATGCAGAATGTGCCAGCCGACCTGTGGGCAAAGAACAGTACAGACATTGGATTTGTGAAATCAGCTCGTCCATTGAGAGTTGAACTCATACCGGGTGCAGAACCCCCTTGGAAAAACCAATACCCATTGAAACAGGAAGCAATTGATGGAATTGAGCCACAGATCAAAGGACTGTTAGAGGCAGGAGTCCTGAAGATAACTCAATATCCGTTAAGCAATACACCTCTTCTGCCAGTGACGAAACCTGATGGCTCATATCGTCTGGTACATGACCTACGGGCTGTGAATGAGGTAGTTGTCAGCTATCCAGCTGAAGTTCCTGATCCTCATGTGCTGTTGACTCAGATTCCATCTACAGCCAAAGTGTTTACAGTGATTGATTTATGCGGGGCTTTCTTTTCTATACCTCTTAGTGTAGAAAGTCAAGGGTTATTTGGGTTTACCTACAAAGGTCAGCATTATCAATATACCAGAATGCCACAGGGGTACAAACACAGTCCTCATGTTTTTAATCAGGTCTTGAGGGAGGACTTAGACGGGTTAGAACAGATGATAAGTAGTACTGCCATTCAGTACATGGACGACATACTCCTTTGTGCCCCAGATGAAGAAACATGTCACAGGGATTCCGTTAAACTGTTAAAGGTTTTGGCGGAGAAGGGACACAAGGTGTCTAAAAAGAAGCTACAGTATTGTCAGGAAAAGGTAACTTACTTAGGACAATCCATTACACAGGGACATCGCAGCGTCACTAATGAACATTTGGAAGCTATTCAGAAGGCTCCAAAACCACGAACGGTTAGGGAAATGATGATGTTTTTGGGCATTACTGGGTATAGTTCAGCATGGGTGGAGGATTACACTAGACTAGTCGCTCCATTGAGGGGGATGATTAAGGAAACAGGTAGTGATAACCTCCAATCTTGCATTACTTGGACAAGGGAAGCTGATTTGGCGTTTGAGACAATTAAACACAAATTGCAAGAAGCGCCAGCTTTAGCGCTTCCAGATTATTCCAAAGAATTTGGATTGTATGTTTCTTCTTCAGCCGAGGGGAAGTATGCCTGCGCTGTTCTTACGCAACCAACAGGCATTGGACCTAGTCCACAGCCCATAGCCTATTATTCTGTCGCATATTCAGAGGTAGAAATGGGTTTCGCGCCATGCTACAGAGCAATGGCCGGGGCTTATCTTATGTACGAGAAGGCAACAACCTTAACAATGGGGTACCCAATTACCATTCTCTGCCACCACAGTCTAAGGAACCTCTTGAATCAAGGCAAGTACACTTTGACGATGCCTAGGATTAGGGATTATTACAGGATGTTGGAAAGGGAAGATGTAACATTACTAAGATGTAACACACTTAACCCAGCAGAGACCTTGCCAACCCCAGAAGATGGGGAACCACACGATTGTGTGAAGGAAGCTACGAGGTACTCTAAGCTTAGAGCAGATCTACTAGCTTTGCCTTTAAAGGAAGCTGACGTTGAGTATTGGACTGATGGATCTTGTTACCGGGTAGGAGAAAATTTACGTGCCGGGTATGCCATAGTCCGATCCCAAAATTCGGAGTTCATTGTGGAACAAGCCGAGGCTGTTCCTCAGCCTTGCTCAGCTCAGTTGGCTGAATTGATTGCCCTCACAGAAGCATGCAACTTGGGAACCGGACAAAGAGTGACAGTATACACCGACTCTGCCTATGCCCACAATGTGTGTCATTTACATGGAGCTGTATGGAAGGGACGGGGTTTTAAGAAAACTGATGGTTCGCCTATTCAGCACCACGCTCAAATCATGAAGCTGTTACAAGCCATGATGAAACCAAGGGAATTAGCCATAGTGAAGTGTGCCGCACACAGATCTGACTCATCACATGTCACACAAGGTAACAGGGCTGCAGATGATGCAGCCAAAGCTATTACAGGAGCAGACAAAGCAGGTAAAGTTCTGCTGGTCACACATGAAGTACAGTTACAGGGCATGGTCACGCTTGAGGATTTGTTGATGTTACAGAGTGAGGCAAATGCGCTAGACAAAAACCTATGGTTAACAAGGGGAGCTAGTCAGGATGACACAGGTCTATGGAGAAATCATGAGGGACTGGTTGTGGCACCCCCAGATTTATTAGGCATACTGATACAGGAAGCCCATGGATTAGCACATGTGTCCAGGGGGGAGGTAAGACGCAAGATCACCAAGGAATATGGTTTTTGGGCTCCATATTTGTTGGAACAAATAGACCATATCCTTGGTCAATGTGTGGTCTGTTTGAAGAACAATATCAGACCTGGAATACCAGTGGGAACTGGGCATATCCCTACCCCTAACGGGCCAATGAAACATTTAGTGATTGACTATGTGGACATGATTCGTCCTGTTGCAGGATACAGGTACATGCTAGTTGTAGTAGACAGGTTCAGCAGATGGGTAGAAGCTTGCCCCACTCGAAGAAAGGATGCTCAGTCTGTAGCAAAGTTCCTATGCAGGGAAGTCATGCCTAGGTTTGGAATTCCAGATAGGATATCGTCAGACAATGGTAAGGAATTTGTGGATAAGACGGTAAAGCTTATACTACAAAAGTTGGGAATCAAGCAGAGACTTGGGTGTATTTACTCACCTCAAAGCCAGGGGATAGTAGAGAGGATGAACGGGGTCCTTAAGAACCGTCTTTCTAAGGTCTGTAAGCATACAGGTCTTAATTGGTTGGAAGGACTCCCTCTTGCATTGATGGCCTGTCGTTCCAGTGAGATTCGAGGGCTGCACTTGACTCCCCATGAACTGGTAATGGGGAGGATAATGACAGCTCCCTGTGTACGAACCAGTGGGAAAGGGCCAAGTTTGGCTCTCCTGGAGAGTGACATGAAAGCCTATGTACAGTACATGACTAACCGGCAAAAGAGTATCTCTTCTTATGTGCTCCACAAACAGGAACGTGAAGAGGAGGTGAACGCACAGGAGAGGAAGGACGCGTTGCAACCGGGTGACAAAGTATACGTGAAGGTCTACAGACGGAAGTGGCATGAGGCTCGACGGGAAGGACCATACGAGGTCGTTCGGTGCACTGGGACTGCCCTCCAAATCAAGGGGTCCCCCACCTGGTATCACGTTCATCACTGCATCAAGGCACCCAATGAGGACGATGAGGGAGAACCTCAGCAGGATGGTGAGGAGACCCCTGGGGACGAGGAAGTCCACAGCTTGGACATCCAGGCTGACGAAGATGTTGGTGAGTATCTGCGCCGTGATGCAGATGATGCCGGGGGCCTCGTCCCAGACCCTGTCCAGCCCAGAGATGAGTGGGCCAACGGAGACCGTGAAGGATCCAGCGACTGCGACACCCCTCTTGGGGGTTCTACCAAGCCTGGTGTTGCCCCTGTTGTCACCCCTTCCGACCCTGACAATGCTCCAGACGGAGATGTCAGCAACCCGGGCGGCTGCCCGGACCGAGGTACCATTGAGAGACACAGACCTGTCAGTGATACACCTCAACCAGACAGACCCCGTAAAACACCAAGGCCAATTAGGAGGAAACTCAAGCCATGCCGTTTCAGAGACTAATATACCCCTTAGTGTTCCTACCCCATTGACTTCTTTGGACAATGTTACACTTTACTCACACACTGTTATGCCTGGACGTCAGAGAAGAATGATCACAGCAGGTAGAGCTTTTGTTTGCCCACATTCACGTTGTACTGTTGATGATTGTTTGATCTATACCGCCGAAGCGAACGAGTGGTATTTATTGGATACTACATATGTTACACTTGATCAACACTCAAGCAACACGCAAGAAACTCGTGTGACATTAACTAATGTTGACCAGGTGTTGAACTCGTATTGGTGTGCTAGACGTGATATCGGTGAACAGGTGTCTAGTAAATCCAACAATTTCAAGGACAAAGTTTGTAGGACCAAGCCTGACTTTCCACACCACTATAGGTTGGACTGTGAGAAATTTGTGCATAAATATGTTCACGATGAGTTACCAGGAAAGGTTGAAAATGTTGCTGTGAAGGCTTCTACGAAGGCGATTGTAGTCGCTACTGACGATTATTTGTTGTATGATTCTAATCACCTGGGGACACGGTCCCACCCTAATTCTGCCACTAGTATCATGAAAGATTTTGCTTCCAAAATGAATTATTCTGATTGCTGGATTTGTCAACAGGTCCCTGTAAGTGCGTCTGCTCCTATGTTTTTCCCCATACCGTTAACTAAAGCAGAATGGCTTCATTATAATTGGCAGGGTTTAGCCCCATTTGTTTTACAGGGCAAGAACCAGAGCTCTTCTTGTCAGCCCAGCACGATTCTGGTTCCTTTAAATTCTTCCTATGCAGGTGTGGATATGGGTGTGTTGGAACGTCTGACAGCAGCGGTTAACCAACACCATAGGCCTAGCGGTGTGGGGAAGGTTATTATTGATAGGCTTACACATTTGTCACAACCAACAGGTCCGAAGAAGATATATATTATCCAAGCTATGTTCGCTCAATTAAATGGTACTGCATTGAGTCCTCATCTGTCATGTTCTGGGAGTGTGACTTCTACACGGTGGAGGGGTTCAGTTGTTATTTCTGGATTGAAATGTAAAGTTGTTGATTGTGCTATGGTGCCTCAAATGAAATTACATGATACCAATACTACCAGACGGCAGAAAGGCACCACGCAGCTTAAAGTCATGCCTCTCGTAAATATTACAACCTGTATTGACATTCAAGTACGGCCCAAGAGCAGCGCGGTTCGTCAGTTAGGGGCCGCGTCTTGTATAGGTGGAACCATGTTCTTGTATCCTGGTACGGAGCTTCAACTCCCGGAACATGTGTTTCTTGTGTGTGATAATGATGCATTCTCTAAGCTTCCTGCTTTGATTGAGGGTGTTTGTTATTTGGCTCATCTGATACCTTTGATTAGGAAAGTTACTCGGGAGGAGATGTCTGTACTTCACAAACAAGCAACCCATCGTAGTCGTAGGGCGTTGTCTACCGCTCAGAAGTTTTTTGGCCTAATATTCCCAAGTTATGGTGTCTACAACTCTCAGACTGAATTAAGTGCCCTATCATCCGTTCTTGAAAAACACATTAATGCTTCGGATGCTGTAGTATCTGCCCTGGCCACTGAATTGACTGAAACTAAGAATGTAGCTCTCCAAAATAGAATGGCTTTGGACATTATTTTGGCCAGTCAGGGTGGTACTTGTGCTTTGATAGGCGGTGAATGCTGCAGTTATATTTCGGATTCTGATAACGCTTTGTATGATTTTCATGAATCTAACAAGAAGGGTGTAGAGGATTTACATAAAGAACACGGTTGGAATATGTTAGATTTCTTTGATTCTGCTTTTTCAGGTATTGGTAATATGATCAGGTCCGTCGCTATTATTTTTGTTGTCATTATCATCTGTATTATGTTACTTGGTATTTTAATCAAATGTTGTGGAAAGTGTATTTCTGATGTTCCTATTAATGCTTTAATGTTGACCAACGTAGCTGATGAGCAAAAGCTGGATTCTGTTTTGCTTTCTGATTTTGTTTCCTCCTTTGATGATTTGTTTATTAAGTGATGTTTTATGATTATTTGCTTCGATTACTGTTTGTTTCTTTCTATATCATGTGATTGATGTCAGTTGAGAAGTGGTGTGGTGGTTATGCAAAGATAGGAAAGCGGTTCTGTTCCTAGCACAACGAAGAAAACGCTCTTGACTGGGAAAGGATATCAATCTGAGACAGCGGTAAAGGCTGTTCTCCAACTGGGTTCATGTGCTAGTAACCTCTGTCCCTGGCGCTTCAAGGACAAAGAAAACATCGGTCGTTGGAAGTTTCTATATTAATTTGTGCATGATGGACTGTGTTTAGTTTAATTGTGATTGTTATTTTCAAGATTCTTTTTATTATTGGTTGGTTTCTATTTTTTGCATGATGTCTTTGGGTTCTTAATAGTTATTATTTTTTTTTATTTATTTTTTTTTTTTTTATATTTTCTTAGCTGTGATATGTGAGGTTTGTGTTTTTGTTTTGGTTTGTGATCATTTAGTTTCGGAACACCCTCTGGGTGGTCCGAGGGGGGATGTGTCGTATATTTTTACACATTAATAGCCTTCTTATATAACGTATATCTTACACATATATTAACGTATATTTTTATATATATATACATACATATTATTACAAATGATCGCGGGGAGAGTTGAGAAGCAATTGTCGCACATGCGCAGACACACACACACGCACATGCACGCCCCCGAGGGTCTAGGCCAATCAGAGGCCTAGAAGGAAGGATCATGATTGGCCAAGAACATACTGTGATGTGATTGGCTGAGAGACCGCTATAAAACCCTGTGCTGAGGAGCTCCTCAGTCTGCTTCTGTCATCCTCTGCCCACGACGTGACTGTTTGTGTGTAAACCTGATCCTGTAATCTGAGGACCCGATCTTATCTTTTTTGAATAAATACTCTTAAACTTTGGCCAGGAGTTTTTACCTCATTCTTGATCACCAAACAGAGAGAAGAGACTACACGGGAACATTATTTGTTTCACAAAATAGGCTGATTTAATTGACCATGAACATCAGAGACATACATTACGAATGTTCATTTAAAATACTCTATAGCACTGGTAGAACATGAACCAGAGAACAGCAGTAAATGCAATAACCCACAGTCGTCGCTGATGATGTTGCATTTTCGATTAGGAAATGGGATTAAAGGCACCGGCGACGGGCTAAAAGAGAAATCCAAATGTCCCGCTAAATTCGGACCAATCACAAAACTGTTTTGAAAGCGCATCGCCTGAGAGTGATTCAGTCTCGATTGCAGTGCGAACACAAACGACGAGGTTAATTGCAACATTGTAACATATTGTAAATAACTACGCCCTAAATCGTAACGAAATGTTGGTCTGGGAGCGGCCTAAAGCTAGCTTCAATCTGCTTTTTTTCTGTTCTCCGGTCATAATAACTCGCTGCCTTTCTGCGCAGCCTGAATCAAAGTGGACTGTCTGAATCAATTAGTGGCGGAAAAAAACTATGAAAAGTTAGGATTAAATGAAGATATTATTTTGGGTGTAAAATGGGGATGTGGACATTAGGGTGCATCAAAATATAAAATTCTACCATACTGATCTGTTCAGGTGCTAAAAGTGTTCCATGTCAAGTTGTTATAAGACATGCAAAATATTTTTGCAATACGTGATGATCTACAGGTGGCACGGCACATCAGCTTTTATGGCTAAAGGGGGTAACCAGAGCCCACTGAAGGGAGCCGTCATTGATGATGCATTTTAACCTTTATTTTGTTTAATTTCTATCTGTCCCTTAATATCACTGTCATCACCATCACACTGTATAATGCACTGTACAACTTCCATTTCTACATTCAACATGTTTATTTTGTAACCTGAGGTGGTAACCATGGTAACCATGGTATCAATGCTGTGAGGCAAAACACACCTCCTCTCCTCTCCTCTTGACACACCCTCTCCTCCTGTCCTGACACACCCTCTCCTCTCCTCCTGACACACCCTCTCCTCTTGACACACCCTCTCCTCTCCTCCCCTCCTCCTGACACACCCTCTCCTCTCCTCCTCCTGACACACCCTCTCCTCTCCTCCTGATACACCCTCTCCTCTCCTCTCCTCCTCCTGACACACCCTCTCCTCTCCTACTCCTGACACACCCTCTCCTCTCCTCCTGATACACCATCTCCTCTCCTCTTGACACACCCTCTCCTCTCCTCCTGACACACCCTCTCCTCCCCTCCTCCTGACACACCCTCTCCTCTCCTCTCCTCCTCCTGACACACCCTCTCCTCTCCTACTCCTGACACACCCTCTCCTCTCCTCCTCCTGACACACCCTCTCCTCTCCTACTCCTGACACACCCTGTCCTCTCCTCCTGACACACCCTCTCCTCTCCCCTCCTCCTGACACACCCTACAGTCACATGACAGTCTCAGATTCTGGGTGGTACGAATGCAATGGGAGAGCAACATATCTGAGCCTGACCCCAAACCCTTCACACAGAAGCGATGATAGCACGAAGCCCCCCAGAGTTAGAGGACCAACCACACCAGGAAATGATGAAGGACATAAGGAGGGCGACCCTACAACGACATCATATTTCACATTTACATTTTATCCATTTAGCAGATGCTTTAATTCAAAGAGACTTCAAATTTGAGTTTTTATCAAGAATAAAGAATATAACAACATGTAATAGTCTCCCCCCCCCCATTCAATAACGGGGGTTGTTATTGTTGTTTAATTGTTTAGAATACATTGTGACTATTAAACATGGACATAATGGAAAAGAAACCTCAATTTCTCTCTCTCCCTTTTCTTTTCCCTCTTTTTCTTCCCCCTCTTCGCACCTTCTTGCCCCCCCCTGGTGATCGGAAGGTCCTGAGTTGGACTGGTGATCGGAAGGTCCTGAGTTCAAATCCCATGCTGGATGATCAGAACTGTATGGATCTTAGGGGTCTTTACACACTAACATGGTGGACTGAAGGAGCTAGTATGAGTGTAGGTGTCAGTCAAACTAGAATACACTGAAGTCAGACTTCTTATTTGACTGCTAGCTACTGTGGTAAGTTATTAGTCAACATTTTCAACTAGAAAACCAACAAACTGGCACATAACAAGGTCTATAACTAAAGACAATGACAAATGAACACCAATAAAAACATTTTTTTTAATCAATAAAACAATATATTGACAAAAGCTCTCACTGGCATAGCACCAGAATATTTGAAATACCTTTTGCTAGCATATCAGCCCAATATTCTCTCCGAGGTCTTCTGACGCTGGTTTTCTCTGTGTACCACATGTACAAAAGAAGAGATCTGGTGAGGCTGCATTCTCATTTTATGCTCCAGATTGTGGAATAAACTGCCAGTTTACATTAGGGATGCAACCTCAGCAAATATGTTCACGTCAAGACTAAAAACCCATCTGTTTAATATTGCCTTTAAATGACTAAATAATTACATTAAGATTATATAATGATTAAAGCACTTTGAGCTGCAACGTTTGCAGGAAAAGCGCTATACAAATAAAGTTATGATTATGATTATGATTATTATTATTAAATAAACAACCAATATGAGTGACGAGGTTAATTGCAACATTGTAACATATTGTAACTTACTACTCCCTAAATCGGAACGAAATGTAGGTCTGAAAGCACCCTTACAGTTAGCCAGTGGATATACAAGAGTAGATACACAGAGTGTTGTAATGTTGTAGGCATGTGATACGGGGATGACGCTGTCAAAAAGCTTGTCCGTAACGTCCGTAACACTTTGCAGAACTCCTGTAAACAGCTGGTGGGGAGAGGAGGAACAGCGCTGGACTGGAAGCTAACGAGCCGTATTAGTAGAACGCGGAAGTGATTGTGCATGTAGTCTGATTATTATTATTCGTGATCGAAGAGAATTCAGCTAAATTGTCAATTATTAGTTATATTCTGTCATGAGCATCTGACCAGGGAATCAAATTGCTTTTGATCTGATCTGCGAAATCCCAAATGACTTGCTTGACTTTGTCAGCTATGAAGCGGATGTGTTTACTAGAACATGGAAATGCAAACGCTAATCACATTATTGCATTACAATTGTCATAATGCAGCCAAAAGTACGGCATCTGCAACTGGTTCTCCAGCTGCACAACCGCGGAGAGAAATGCGCTACAGAGAGTCGTGAGAACAGCCCAGAAGATCACCGGCGCCCCCCTCCCCTCTCTGGAAGAGCTGTACAACACACGCTGTCTCAGGAAGGCCTCCAAGATCTCCAGGGACCCAACCCACCCTGGGTACGAACACTTTACCCGGCTGCCCTCGAAAAGGCGGTTCAGGACCATGGCCGCAAGGACAAACAGACTGAAGAACAGCTTCTACCCCAGGGCCGTCCAGGCCCTGAACACAGCAAAGACCTAGGTTCTGGGCCCTGGACAGTCTGGACGGATTGATGGCAGCTGCTGGACTGAAAAAATCAGGTGTAGTGCTGAGGCACAAATATGTACATTTCAAGCCTGCAAACTGCGACACTTTAAATAAATGTGCAATAACACTATGTGCAATATGACAACCCTAGTCGTCTATCTGTACAGTATAGTATAGTGGATAGTGTACATAGCCTTTATTTATGTAAACCAGCTCCTTCCCTTCTTGTGTTTTTTTAAAGTGTTTTTTTAAAGTTTTTTTTCTTTCCTAACACCAGGGGAGCCACCCCTCCTAAATTTCGTTGTTTGGTACCTGTACTGTAGCAATGACAATAAAGACCATTAATTAATTAATTCATTCATTCATTCAAAAGTGGAAAATGAAAATGCTATTGTGGGATTGCATAGTAATTTAGAATGAACTTTTTAATTTTGTCAGTTACAAAGCCAGGGTATACAGTATACAGGAATCTTGAGGTTAATTTCAATACCTTTCTAAGACTTTTTAAAGACCTTGTCAATATTTTTCCAGACCTCACCGCCACTTCAAGCTGTAACCGTTGACATCAGTGACACCTTTAACTTAACAGTTTTAGTTTGCAATAGACTAGACCACTATCATACAACACCATTTCCGGTTCATCTTTGTTTTTTTAATGAAACTAATAAATTCACGAACTTTTACTAAAAGTTTTTAGGACTCAAACTCTTTGGACAGAGTCTAATTCAGAAAAATACCAACAAAATTCAAGACCTCATAAAATCGTGATAATACTTTTTAATACTTATTATTAAGGGTCTTGATTTTCCCAAAATTGATTTATCAACTTTTAATACTTTTCAAGACACCGCGGATACGCTGAAAGCAGTGCATGTCTTGGAAATGAAATGTCAAATGGCTTTGCATTATAATTGTAATATTGACAGCGAATGTGCATACCAGGTACATGAAAATGAAAATCATATGATTGCATTTGGATTTGAATATTGACTGAAAGAATGCATGCATTTGCAATCTCAAATTGCATTAACATTTGAATTAAGTCCACTATATGCTTCCCTAAACATCAAACATCAACCCACTACAATAGAGTGCATTTAGTTCATATAAACCATGGTGCGTCCACACAGACACTCTCAACATTTGAAAATGATTGGACAACATACCACTCTGGGCGGGACTACAGTGCCTTACAACGTCATTGCCACGCGACACTCCGAGCCAATCAGTGCACACTATTTGAATTATAACATGGCGGCATACTTTTTTAAATCCAAACGGCTACTGTACTAGTATGACCTACAGTGTTGCTATTTACTCCAGGACATAATAATTGCGTCGGAAGATAGACGCCGTGCCGTGACTACTGCGTCGAGCGTAACATCCCTAGTAAGTACCCATTACTCCGTTTTTATTGTGAAATACTACGAATTAATATGTATAACTGCAAAGTTGAAAAACAGAAACACGGTGATTGAAGACCTCTTTGGGGAACGATGTGATTGTTTCTCTTATTGTTTCTCTTATCTACAGTCTTGATATAACATCATGTATGTTTGTGTTTTTATATGATGTATTGATATCAGTATTTTACTGTGTTGTATTCTTTGTTTGTGTTGTTTTGCTAGCTACGGAAGCTAATAACATTAGCTAATGAACATAAGTTACGCTTCCTGTTGTTGACTTGTTTGTACTACTTGACTAGACCTAACTTGTGTTACACATCACCAGTTACCTCAGTATTCACTGCGTTCATATTCGTCAATAATAGGTGGATTATACGTAAATAATAATAGTAGCTAGTACAAGCAAGTAAACAACAGTGAGCGTCCACACACTATTATGTAGTAACTAGTTAGTATCATCACAAACGGTGTATGTGTTTCTCTATTCAGATAAAAGCAACATGAATAAGGAGGTATGTGGGATATTTTTTTTTAAAATTCACAATCTGTTAACTAATTAGGCTACCACTTTGTATACGAATGTTTCCGACCATCTTCTATGCTTCAGATTAAACCCCGTTTCTCTTTCTACAGAACACCTCTCGCTTGCCAGTAATGTCGGCGATTAAACGGCCCCTCTCCAGAGTCACTGAAAGCCTTGACCCGCAACCTCCTCAGGTGGGTGTTTTGCAGAAATGGTAGACATAACTATGCAACGTACAATAGTGTGACCGGACCAACTGCATAGACAAACGTGTCCCATTCTTGTAAATCATTTCAACTATTAGCCTGTGGACGACCTTAGATGTACAGTCAGCACTTAATAAAACTGCCATCCCCCCTAAGTTGAGGGGTATGAAGTAAAAACGGTCATAATCATCCCCCTTTGAAAACTGCCATCCCCCCTTTCCATCCCTTATGTAATTTTATCAATGAATGTGGTATTAAAAAAATATTTAGCATTGACCCTAAAAATGACCTCTGCATTTGACCCTAACTATGTAAAAGGGTACACAGTTGGTCCCCCCCCTGATATTTATTTTTATTTTTTACAACTTGAGTACTGTGTACAGTGAATGTTACTTGGATGTGTCTGTGCCCAGTGGGTTTCTTTTTTGCTAATTGTCTGTGAAATGTGAATCCTCCATCAGAAACGGGTCCGAAAGGCAGAACCAGAAGCCACAAAGCAGGCAGCTAGTGTGATTGGTTCTAAGAGGCAACCTCCACCCACACGAGTTATGCGTAAGTAACCAGCGGAATACTACAAAGACAGCATTTGTTGGATGGGAGATGCTTCTGTCATCTCTTATTCTGTCTCTGTAATGTTTTGGAAATGTCCTTCAGTTGCTTTGTTTCTGTTATACTCTGTCTTCTCCTAGCCAAAACAACAAGAAGTACAGGAGCGGCTACTGTATCTGCTGGTCCCTCTAGAGGTAAGATACTGTTTGTTGGATTGACAAATACAATAAATTCAAACCAAATCATGTGTCATGATATTCTATCTTCTCCCTGGCTAGCTGTCCAGAAGAAACCAGTAGCATCTGCTGCTCCAGGAGGTAATAAGCCAACTTCATGCTGTAATAAAATAAAAAAAATGCATGTGCATGTCTCAACACTTCCTGTCACATAAGAATACACTACAGAACAACAGCTTGGTTTGAATTTCTGGTGGTATTTAATCGGCATCACAAAAATCTTCCTCCCTATTGAAAGATACACATCTTGACATTTTTTTGTCCTCTACACATAAAGCTACTGTTGGAGGTTCACGGCGGCATGGATGGGACCTTAAAGGCCAAGTCGCAGACATGACTGGGAAGGTCCAAAGCTATCAGGGCAGACTCAAAACAATGACCCATGAGAATGGCGAGCTGAAGGACTCCTTCGGCAAAAGTCAGCTGAAGGAGGCGGCGATGACTGCAGAATTAAAAGTACTTCGCCAAAATCTCAGGTAAACAATCTAATGGGCTTGCCTACCTATGTCATAGGGGTACATTGAACATTGAGTCAAACCCACAAACAATTAGGTTTGTTTTATTCTCCTGGGAGCCAGGTCGAATTCTTGGTTGGACTACAGTTTTGTTTTAAGCCAAGAAAAGCCATGTAATTTATGAACTTGACCTGAAGGGAACATTGGGTGTCTTGCTCTTTTTGGTCCACATATTTCAGTTGTGTTCATAAACCGAATTTGTTGGCTGTTTGTGTGTTGCAGCCACCATGAGGAGGAATTGGTGGCCCTTTCTGGTGTTCGAGAGCAGCTGGAGTTGGTGACCAGTGAAAAGATCATCCAAGAGAAAACCCTGAACAACCTTGAAAAGGAGCACAAAGTTCTCCAGGGTTTGAGAGATGATCTGGAGGTGGAACATCGCAATGCACAGGTAGAGCACTTCTTGTCTTTAAACACAGACTAATAAGTTATAATGCTATGATGTTGGACTTTACATTGACTTTCATTTAGACTTTCAAGTAGAAAGTCCCATTGTGCTAAAAAGCATAGTACGGTTTTCTAAATTGCCCCAATGTCATGGCTCATGAACACTTTCCTCTCCTCCCTGCCTGGCAGACCAAGCTCTCTCTGCAGGGGGCCACCCTGAGTGAGGCCCAGGAAATGGTGAGGAGCCTGGAGGAAACTGTTGCCCGCCAGAAAGACGAGCTCCACTCTGGAGAGATGGTGCGCAGGAAACTGCTCAATGATCTCCAAGAACTCAAGGCAAGTCTAGCTGTTTTTCAAGGCTGTTTTTCAAGGACAAATTAGCTGTTTCTTGCTTTGCTGCATACTTCTGTTTACAACATGCTGAGCCATTTCACCTCTCACCCTAACAAGATGCCTATGACACTCTGGTCTCTGCAGGGGAACATCCGGGTGTTTTGCAGAGTGCGCCCTCCACAGGAAGGCGACCGAAGTAACCACGTGCAACTTTCAGCACAGGACAACAAGGTCCTCACCCTGGCGAAGACTGAGGAGGTTAGAATAATGCAAAAAGCACAGCATATTTCAGTGTATTCTTCTAACGTCTCTCTGATTGGAAATGTCATTTAAGGCCGTAACTAATCACTGTTCTCATATAGTCTCACATTGGTCGTGCTGGAGACACCCAGAAGAACTACACCTTCGGCTTTGACAGGGTCTTTGGGCCTGGGGCGTCTCAGAGGGAAGTCTTTGAAGAGATCTCCCTCCTGGTCCAGTCCGCCCTCGACGGCTACAATGTCTGCTGCTTTGCCTACGGCCAGACAGGTAGTGGAAAAACTTACACCATGGAGGGAGGCGAGATGGAGGACATGTATGGAGTCATCCCCCGGGCAGTGCAGCAGATATTTCGTGCTGCAGAGACTCTGAAGGAGCAGGGTTGGCAGGTTGGTTGGTTTGGTTACTTTGTCCTTGATGACATCACCCATTTTGATTATCCATTGTGGTGTAACTTCAGGAATGTGAGTCAGATTGAAATGTTTTGATGAGACATTGCTTTCACTTCAACCAAACACTTGTATTACATTGTATGACCGTGTAATTCACATTATTTTCTTCATAAATGCTTCGGCTCCTTGTAGACCTCATCCTGTGGTAAAAAGGGGAAAGCGTTGAACTTGATGTGGATGATGTTAGTTGATGATTGCTTTGATGTTTGATCAAATGCTTTGATGTTTGATGTTGATGAAGCGTTGAAGTTGATGTGGATGATGTTAGTTACTGATTGCTTAAGTTTTTGTTAATTATTATTATTTTGATTCGTTGTCTGTTTCAGTACAAGTTCACTGCCAGCTTTGTTGAGATCTACAATGAGACTCTGCAAGACCTGCTGTACTCTGGTAAGGCCAACAAGAGGCCTGAGCACGAGATCCGCAAGGTGTCCAACAATGACTTCACTGTGACCAACCTGACCTATATGGCGGTAAATTCAGAGGATGAGGTAAGGGTTTGGAACCTGGTGTGCCAGATACAGTGGTAATGAAGGAAAGCTATTAATACCATGTGATCTGGGAAGGGTTAGCAAACGCACTGATTGGATAACACACAAGGCACACCTTTGATTCTGCAAATAGTGCTGTGCAGACTAAAAAATACCTTCTAACTCAGAATGCTCTACAGCAGGGTTTTTTATTGTAGTTTGATTTTGAGAACTGTAATTATTATGTTTTTGTAAACGGTCTGAAAATGCATTGCATATGATGTGAATTGATGCTTAGTCAAATTTATAATCGATACAAAGTCGCTACAAAGTCGATATACCGTATTTTCCGCCCTATAAGGCGCACCGGGGTATAAGGCGCACCTTCAATGAATGGCCTATTTTAGAAATTTTTTCATATACAAGGCGCACCGGCTTATAAGGCGCACCGGCTTATAAGGCGCACTGTCGGGTTTTTTTTTTGACTGGGGTTGCGTTATGCATCCACTAGATGGAGCTGTGCTAAAGGGAATGTTAACACAACAGTCAAATAAAGTCACACTTTATTAAGCGTTCTTAAACGTTGTTCAACGTTCAAACGTTGTTCAAACGTTAATGTGCATATTAACAATATTAACAATATTAACAATAACACAGAGACATACTGGAGGTATAATTTTTTTTATTTAACCGTTATTTAACCGGGAGGTTCTTTGAGATCAAAATCTCTTTTTCGAGGGAGACCTGGCCAAAGAAAGCACACCAACCAGTAATCCACATCAATATTATAAAACAATAAAACAATAATAATAAAACAAAACATACTAAATAACAGACAAGAGATAAGAGCAGACTACATATTAAAACATGAAAACATTTTAAGAGTAGCAATTGCACATTTCTGTCACACAATTTCCAATCAGAGCTTTGAACTCTCACAGGGAGACGAGGTTAATAAACTGTAGTGTGTTCTGGAGGTTATTCCATGACCAGGGCGCAAAATAATAAAAAGCTATTTATTGTAAATGCGTCACCTCTCGCTACACATATGTACATAACAATATTAACAATAACATATTAACAATATTAACAATAACAAGTTCACTCTTCTCCCAAACGTGGAGGGGAACGTTTCTTCCAAAGGCATGGGTGTTCTACAATGACATGGAGACAGAGGGATGAGATGTTCATTAATTCAATTCAGTCAAACATTCAAACTTTATGTCAGTAAACACGTAGTGAAAGAAACAGTCTGATACCACTAAATCAAACGTTAGTGCATAACTCAACATTGTTCAGTTATGTATAACACGTAAAGCTCACTTTTTCAGTTCATTCGTCTTCCACGAATCCCTTGAATTCTTCTTCTTCAGTGTCCGAATTGAACAGTTGGGCGAGTACGGGATCCAATATGCCCTGCTCCCTCTCGTCATTATCTGAGTCAGTGTCGCTGCTGTTGAATGAATGAATGAATGAATGAATGGTCTTTATTGTCATTGCTATAGTACAGGTACCAAACAACGAAATTTGGGAGGCGGGGCTCCCCTGGTGCTAGGAAAGAAAAAAAAACAAGAAGGGAAAGGAGCTGGTTTACATAAATAAAGGCTATGTACACTATACCTGTTGCCTGGCAGTTCAGTGGCAGTTATTCCTGCCTTCGTGAAAGCTCGGACCACAGTTGAGACTGATATATCAGCCCAGGCATCCACGATCCATTGGCAGATAGTGGCATAAGTCGCCCGGCGCTGTCTCCCCGTCTTGGTGAACGTGTGTTCGCCTTTTTGGATTGATTGAAAACTTTATTAGAAGATTTGCAGAAGTAGGTACATGAAAATACATATTACATATACTGATTCTTAATTCATCGTTACCTTCTGTCATCCACTGCTCCCACGCAGCTCGCAGTCTAGATTTGAACGCCCTGTTTACACCAATATCTAGCGGCTGGAGTTCTTTAGTTAATCCACCCGGAATGACGGCAAGCTCCGAATTAGTTTGCTTCACTTGTTTTTTGACAGCATCGGTGATATGGGCCCGCATGGAGTCGTAGATCAATAGAGACGGAGCTGTGTGGAAAAAGCCACCCGGTCTCTTGACGTAAATTTCTCTCAGCCACCCGCGCATCATTTCCTCATCCATCCATCCCTTCGGGTTAACTTTGATGACGACGCCGGCTGGAAAGTTTTCTTTTGGCAAGGTCTTCCTCTTGAAAATAACCATGGGTGGAAGTTTCTGGCCACTAGCCTGGCAGGCGAGAACTACAGTAAAGGATGACTTCTCATTCCCTGTGGTGCGTATGGACACCGTACTGGTTCCCGTTTTCTCCACAGTGCGGTTCACAGGAATATCAAAGGTGAGTGGAACCTGATGAGAGATGAGATGAGATGAGATAACGTTTATTGCCATTTATGCATACACATTAAGCATACACATATAGGAATTTGATTTGGCGTTACAGTAATAGCATTTCTAAATGCAATGCAAACAAAACAATATCAACCTCGTCCATGTTGGTGATATGCTCTGGCAGGATCTTCTTTTCAGTTATCTTCTTTTCGCAGTATGCGCGGAAAGTGACCAGCTTTTCTTTATAATCGTCTGGCAGTTGCTGCGAGACGCTAGTTCTTGCGCGGATGGACAGTTTACGTCTTTTCATAAATCGAAAGCACCAAGAAGGACCCCCTCGAAAATCCTCGATGTTCATGTCTCGTGCTAGCGCTGTTGCCTTCATTCGAACTGTGACTGTAGAGACGCTTCTACTTGCTGCTCTCTGTTCAAGAACCCACTGTTCGAGTTGGTCCTCTAACTGTGGCCATCTCGCTTTGCTCCCTCGGAAACTTTGCTTAGTTTTCTTTACTTGGCGCAGGTCATCTTCTTGCTTCCTCCACTTCCTTACCATTGATTCATTAATATTGAATTCCCTCGCTGCTGCTCTATTACCATTTTCTACTGCGTGACTGACAGCCTTGAGCTTAAACTCTGCGTCGTACGCGTGTCTCTTGACAGGAGCCATTTTGTCGTCTTCTTCACTGTGAGTAAGCACCGGTGTTTACAGATTACCGTAATGCTGCAAGCGGTGCGGCTTTGCAGTTTACCAGTCGTACTGAAACATTGTATTATTATTAAAAAAAAAATATTGGTCATGTAATTTTTACATTTCGATCCATATATAAGGCGCACCGGGTTATAAGGCGCACTGTCGTTTTTTTTTTTTTTTTGGAACTTTTAAGTGCGCCTTATAGGGCGGAAAATACGGTAATCGATACGGTAAGTCGCTTTGGAATAAGGCGTCTGCTAAATGCCCAAAATGTAAAAGTAAATGATGGAAATTCCAGGGCACGAGTTTCAGAGTGCTGTGAGAACTAATGACAGTCACATGATGACATCCATGTCTTCCTGCTAGGTGTGCAACCTGATCGGCCTGGCTAACCAGAACCGATCCACCGCCAAGACCAACATGAATGACCAATCCTCCCGCTCTCATTCAGTCTTCCAGCTTGACATTGAGGGCGAGAACCTGGGACGGGATGTCAAGTGCAAATGTAAGCTACTTCAAATGGAGGGGTCGAGAAGTTAAATGGGTCCTTAACTCATTTTGTGCCATGGGTGAATAAAGTTTCACAAATTGCCAACATTCTAGTCAGTTAAGTCAGTGTCCGCAGGTACCTAAATTCAATTGTCAAATACATTTTCCCAACTGAGTTTTAAATACATTTTTTGGTCAGTAAATTAAAATGTGGTGTGTGTGTGTAGCATCCTTGTGTTTAGTTGACCTGGCTGGGAGTGAGAGGGTGCAGAAGAGCCAATCCCAGGGTGAGAGATTCAAGGAGATGACGGCAATCAACGGCTCACTGACCAACCTGGGGATTGTCATCAGTGCCCTGGCCAACAAGGTCTGTCTACACCAAGGACCACCTGGGGTGCCTACCTTATCATGGAGTCAAATGGTTGCCCTGTAAAACTGTAGCTTGATTGCATACACCACTTACTATCCTACACACTTTTTTTGTATTCTAGGAGAGCTACATTCCATACAGAAACTCCAAGCTGACCTACCTTCTCCAGGGCTGTCTAGGAGGAAACAGCAAAACGTGCGTTTACAGCTGAGTTAATCTAAGCTGATTACTATGGTTATTCAAACTTGAATGTAGCTGAGTCCTTTACATTTCACTATCATAGTGTTACAGTTTCACACTTCCAGGTCAAATACTAGATTTTGTCTGGCACAATTTAACCAATAAAATAGTCCCAAAATTGCAAAGTCAAGTGCATCTACAAAAGTACAAACCTGGTCTGGAAAATACACTAAATCTCTGAACTGTCAAATGTTTTCTGACCTCAAATGGTGTAATTTGACTGTTTGTGGTTTAAAACCATCTGGCAGACTTTGCATTTATGATTTACTGTATTATATGTAATATTACGGTACAAGCACTACCATGTATAACTTCTCTCTCCTCCCAGCCTGATGTTTGTTAACATTGCCCCTGAGGCTGACAGCTTTGGAGAGACATTGAACTCCCTCCGATTTGCCAGCAAGGTTAGTGACATGACCTCACCAGAGAGGACATTCAAGAGACCCTAATCCTATTGTCTTATCACACTTTTCACTGTGAATATATTGAATTTCTGGAGAAAATGTCAACTGTTTATGATCGTTGTTGCAGGTAAATGACTGCGTGATCGGCACGGCATCAAAAAACCGCAAATGAAGACCAGTGATTTAAAGACTGCCACCAACAATTGACAATTAAGACCATTCATTCAACAGCACCCCATGTTAGCAGTACGCTTTTTAAACTGTGTACCCCTCTCACTGAGTCCTCAGTTGTGATTGTTTCTTTTAAAAGTATTTTATATTGTGTTTTTTTAAAAATGTTATTACCTTATTAAATTTACTTCATTTAAAGGTTGGATGTTTCTCTTTTTTTCCAGTGTGAAATTAAGCCAATTCACCAAAAGGTGAAATTTGTATAACCCTTTTTACTGATCTTTACCCATGGTGCCAATAATTATAGAGGGAACTGTCTGTACCGTGCCTATAGAAAATCATCATGCCCCTTTGAAATAGTTACGTTATTTGTTGTACAGCCTGAAATCAAAACCTTGTCTAACCTTTTTCCAGATTTATGAACAAATTTAGCGTTACATCAAACTAATGAAAAAAAAGTGTAATTTAAAAAACTTACAAACGAATAACGGTTGGAAAAGTCATTATCAGTCCCCTGATTTAATACTTAGTAGAGCCACCTTTTACTGCAATTACAGCCATCAATCTGTTTGGATGTCTCTACTAGCTTTGCACACCTATATTGGAGAATATTTGCCCATTCTTCCTTGCAGAATTGTTCAAGTTCAGTCAAATTCCGTGCTGAGTGGCGATGGACTGCTCTCCAAGTCCATCCACAGATTTTCTGATTTAAGTCAGGGCTCTGACATGGCCACTCAAGGACATTCACCTGCCTATCCATAAGCCACTGTGTTGTTCTTTTGGTGGTATGTTTAGAATCATTGTCGTGTTGGAAGGTGAATGACCTGCCCATCTTCAGCTGTCTAGCAGAGGGACGCAGGTTTTGCTCAAGAATTGTCTGTCCTTGGCAGCATCCATTTTCCCTTCAATCCTGACCAATTGGCCAGTCCCCGCTGAGGAGTAACATCCCCACAACAATGTTGCCACCACCATGCTTCACAGTAAGTATGGTGTGTTTTGGGCTTGGAGTTCAGTCCAAAAACTTCAATCTTAATAATGCGCTTTACATTTGGAAATCTTAAAGATCTTAGTCTTGTCTGACCATAAAACCTATTTCCACATGGTAACAGAATCTTCCAGGTGTGTTTTTGCACAAATGAGACTTGTGGCAGTTCTTCAGAAAAGGCTTCTTTCTTGTTACCCTGCCATACAGGCCAGCTTTGTGTAAAGCTTGTGATATTGTTGTCACAGACACAGACAGACTAGTCTCAGCCATAAAGACTTGTAAGTCCTTCAAAGTTGCCTTTGGCCTATTGGTAGTTTCTCTGATCAAGACAGCAGTGGAGGGAGGAGACCGTAACACCCCCCCCCATAACATTTGGGGACCAAAAAGGACCCAAAACCACTTCAAAATACTAACTAACAAAATAAACTTATCCCCATAGCCACCAACCTACTCACCACAACAGCACCCCCCCCAGGCCACACCGCACACCTCAGCAACCACGGCCTATGGAAGCAATTTAAGAGGGTGAAGAGAGCCAAGGGAAGGATACAAAAGGGGAGAGGCTGATGACCAGGAAAAACCAAAATCAAAAGATGCGGTAACCACAACCATACTCTCAACCAGGGTCAATCAAAAATGTAACCACAACTCCCTGGTTCAAAGAACAGAAAAAGCCTCCCCCACCATCAAATAAAAACCAATAGAAGAGCTGCCAGGTCAACACATTCTACCAGCTCCAAAAGTCCAGACAGCAGCAGGTCAGCAAGAGACTCCGATCTAATCAGTCTTCCCACAAAAACACAACCAAGGCCAGCTACACCCCCACCTTCCTGCGCTGCCACCACAGGACCAGGAGGAGAGCTGGGCACCTCCACACGTAAAGAGTGAGGAATAACAATTTGAACAAATGGATCACCCATAGAACAATCTCCTTTAGGAACCCCCTTCCTCACCAACAGCTGATCCTCAAGGTAGTAACCCGCAACAACCTCGTCATCAGTAACCAATACCCAACTTGTCACCATACCCAACTTATCTCCCAAATGTTTAGCGCTTAACAAAGAACCAACAAACCAACCAATTTAACAAAGAACCTACCAAAGAATCCCAAATCACTGAAACTATCAAACAATGAAACAAAGAGCGCTAACCAAACTACAACAAAAGGTCCTACAACAACTAATCCGACGGCCGAGCCCCCATTTGTCACTAACCCGGCTCAGAGAAAGTGACAAAATAGGGAGACAAGTCGAGGGTAAAGGTAAATTATTCTTTTATTAATAACTAAAGTATATAAGTAATAGAGAAATGAGATGTGATAGTCAGTTTATCAGTTGTGTAGGGTGTGGGTGAGTGATCTGTAATGTGGAATGTTGTAAGGTGTAAACTAAGGAACAAAAGGTTGCCACTAACAAAGGAGTAACAAAAAGGATAACCTGTATGGAGAGAGAGAGAGGGGGACTGATCCCCAACGCACAACCTAAATAGGCACAGGTGTGCTACATCAGCCAATCAGGCCTCCTCTCCCCACTGCCATCCTGCAACACAATCAGAACAAGACAGCAGTGGAGGGAGGAGACCGTAACAATGTCCTCCTGCCGCGGTCATCCAGTTTGGATGGACAGCCTGATCTAAGCAAGGTGTGGGTGGTGCCATACAGTGCTGTGAAAAAGTATTTGCCCCCTTCCCAATTTTGTCTGATTTTGCATGTTTGTCACACTTAAATGTTTCAGATCATCAAACCATTTTTAATATTACACAAAGATAACCTGAGTAAATAGAAAATGCAGTTTTTTGGATGTACAGTACTTTTCCAACCATAGTGAATTCTTTGCAGAACATGCACTTCAAGCAGTGGAATCCTTAAGAAACAGCTGGTTTTATTCTGAAGTAATGAAAACCACTACAACTGGCAATTAGCCTGGTTTGTAAGATGATTGCACCTGAGCAAGTTTATAATATACTCTAATGGCGCTTTTCCACTACAGGGCCAGCCCGGGCTGGCCTGCTTCTTTGGCGCTTTTCCATTTGTCGGCCCGGGTCGGCTCGGCTCTTTAGCTACCCTTCACTAAGGCAGTGGCGGATTCAAGCTGTTAGAAGGGCAGGGCCGAAAAGAAAAAAAGGGCACCTACTGCACAACATGGGACCCCATCAGCGAGCAAAAAGCTATGATGTGTCATCTATGGTGAAATAGTCTTCATCCTTTATTAAGATTAACATTATGTAGTCTAGGCCAGGGGTGGATTTAGGATTGTAGGAGATCCAGGGCTTAGCCCAGATGGGCAATGAAATGTGCATCCCGCCGAAAAAAAATAAAAAAATTGCTGCGACACCACAAACTTACCACCACCTTATAGCGGACAAAAGGCACTGGAGAACACTTATACCAGGGCTCGACATTAAGGCTTGTCCGGGACAAGTATATTTTATGTTCGGACAAGTGCACTTCCTCGCAGTTGTCCGGCGGACAAGTCAAAACAAATAAAAAAATCAATGTGTTAAAAATATCAGGAAAAAATGAATTCCTACTGCAACAAACAATGTACGCTATAACATCCACGTAATAGTTTACAAGTAATACGAAGAGGGAGTCGGAAAACGGTACAACACCGGCAAAGGCATTATTTGAAGGTAAGAGGGTGAGAAAGTTTCTAAGTGGATAATTTGAGGCAGAAACAGGGGTCCATAGGTGGTGGACCACAGGTCAACAAAATTGTCAGCCTGGATTCCACCCGTGGGAGTTTAGGAGGGGGCTGGAGGATGATTTCTCAATTTGAAAATAGGATCCTAAAGCTAGCAAATTAGATTGCTTCCATTGAGGAGGCAGGGGTGGAGGGGGGCGGGGTACTTACCCAAAGCATTTTTTGTAAATATTCATGCCTACTGTGGCCAATCTTAATCTAAAAGAATTACCCCATCATAATCATTTTCAATAATTACATTTTGCTCCTAAGAATTTCTGGTTGTTATGCCTCTGGCCAATTTGCTCTATTGAGGTGGTGTGCCTGAGTAGGCGGGACCATGGATGTGCTGCACCTGCTGCTAATGGGATGCACCTGCGACTGATGTCCTCCAAACCCTTCAAAAAGGACTACAGATTGTGAGAATGTGGTGGTTGCCCTCTTGACAATGCCTACTTTTTGTTTGGGTTTCGTTGCTGCTACCCGGCATTCATTTTATTTAATCTTGTCTATGTTTTCTTATGGGGTTAATTTCTGTTTGACTTCTCCCCTTGGTAATATGGAACTACTGTTGACCTTGCCTGGCAGGGCGGTGAGTGGTTTAGTTCTCCCCTTCCACTATGTCTGTTGGTTGACTTTGGGAGTAGTTGTTTTGTTTACTGTGTGTTGTGTAGGTATGAGGGCTTATTATTAAAATATTAACCTTTTATATGCCATTTCAGAGACTGTCCATTTTCTTAGGTGGTGGCTTGGTTTGTGTGTACAGGTTTTTAAGCAGCACTTTGATTTAGTCCCTTTTATCTTCTTGGGACACTTTCAGCCGTAACACTAGGGGTGCCAATAATTGTGGCACATGGTTTTGTTAGAAATTGTACTCGTAAGATAGAGGGTCGTGCTGAATTAACTTCTCCCCTTACTCCAATTCTAGATAACCCCGATTTTGAACCAGGCCGTGCGGACAGGGGCTTTAAGAAACTGCATGCAAAAGGCTTGAAGGTATTCGGGGATATGTTTCAGGGGCAAACTTTACTGTCTCTCTCTCAGCTAGAGCATCAGCTCGGCCTTCTCAAATCGGATCATTTTAAATATGTACAACTTAAACATTTTATTGTTAAGGACAGCACATTAATAACTAACAACACAGTCTCACAGATTGAACAGATCTTATCTCTCCAAGTTCCTGTACGAATTAACACTCTCTATAAATGTTTCATCTCTATTTTACCGCCTACCTCCCTGGCCACTAAAGTGGCGTGGGAAAGAGATCTGGGTATCTCTATTGGAGCCCCAGACTGGCAGCAGGTCTGGACATATGCCAAAGATATATCTGTTTGTAATCGGTTTAAATCAACTCAACTCAAAATTCTCCACCGTATACATATAACTCCTGCACTCAAAAACAAAATGTATCCAGATTCTTCCCCAATGTGCTGGAAATGTCAAACCTTTATTGGTGATTTTATTCACTGTTTTTGGTCATGTTCGAAGATACAGAATTATTGATCAAGTGTAGTAGACGAACTGACCTTTATTTTTGATGCACCTATTGAGCTTAACCCTGTAAATCTGCTTCTTGGCTTTACCGACTGTCATATTACAAGACCCAGTCATAAGAGACTGTTTAATTTGCTCACTTTTGCTGCAAGGAAGAACATTCTACTATACTGGATTAAAGAAGCCTCTCATTCAAAGAACTCCTGGCACAACATTATTATGAGCTGCATTCCTTGTGAATTTGTTACAGCAATGTTGCACTCCAGAACTGACCATTTCCACAGTATGTGGGATCCATATCTGGCCTTTATTGGCCCAAGACTGGCCTCTACATTACTGCAAGGACTGCGCAGTACATAAGTGGCTCTCCCTGTTTTGTTTTTTTAGCTCTGAGATCATGGATGGATGGCTGTCTGATTATTATGTTCACGCCCTGCCATGCATACCCCCCCAAAAGAAATGTACCTTTGTACCCAGAATTGTTTTTAGTAAAAAAAAAAAAAGTATTTATATATTTTTATTTTGGTTTGTCTGCTTCATTGTTTGTGTATTACTTGTATCTTGTTTGTTTTTGTTTTTTCCCCGTTTGTGGCGTCTGTCTCTCCTGTTTGTTTTTCTGTTCAAGTGTTTTGTGTGTTTTTGATGAAAAAAAGAAATGAATAAACAGATTATAAAAAAAAAAAAAAAATAATAATAATTTCTTGATGACAGATTTCTTTTTCTCAAAATAAATGTACTTCAATTAAAGGTTGGCTGTTTACATTTTTTTCCAGTGTGAAATTAAGCTAATTCACCCAAAAATGTTCTACCATTTCTGCAAAACACACACCTGACATTCATATAACCCTTTTCACTCTTTACCAGTTAGCTAGTTACCACTTGGTATACAAATGTTGCCGACCATCTTCTATGCTTCAGATTAAACCCTGTTTCTCTCTCTACAGAACACCTCTCACTTGCCAATAATGTCGGCTGTTAAACGGCCCCTCTCCAGAGTCACCAGCAGTACTGAAAGCCTTGACCCGCAACCTCCTCAGGTGTGTGTTTTGCAGAAATGGTAGTCATAACTATGCAACGTACAATAGTGTGACCGGATATACAAACCAACTGCATAGTGGCAAACGTGTCCCATTCTTGTAAATCATCTCAACTATTAGCCTGTGGACGACCTTAAATGTGCAGTGAATATTACTTGGATGTGTCTGTGCCCAGTGGGTTTCTTTTTTGCTAATTGTCTGTGAAATGTGAATCCTCCATCAGAAACCGGTCCGAAAGGTAGAACCAGAAGCCACAATGCAGGCAGCCAGTGTGATTGGTTCTAAGAGGCAACCTCCACCCACACGAGTTATGGGTAAGTGACCAGTGGAATACAACAAAGACAGCATTTGTTGGATGGGAGATGCTTCTGTCATCTCTTATTCTGTCTCTGTAATGTTTTGAAAATGTACTTCAGTTGTTTTGTTTTGTTAAATTCTCCTAGCCACCCCGCGGTGGCGTAGCGGTCTAAGCACTAGCCACTAGTGCAAGCTGCCCACCGGGGACTGGGATCGAATCCCGGTCTCGCCAGACCCGGATATGGCCGAGGCACACAGGGAGCGGCATATTGAGCGGCCGCTCCAGAGGGCGGTATAAGCTAATATAGGACTATTTCCGGACAAGGATCCGTCGCGCAACAGCGCCCCCGGGGTGCCGGAATAACGGTGCTGGGCTCGAGGAGCCAGTCAGCTAGTCTGCCTGGCGGTCTCCTCTGGGGCTGCCGGCCACGGGGTCGTGCGGCGGATCCTACGCAATAGGCAGGGGATAATTGGATGCTAGGTTGGGTTCAATTGGATACCAAATTGGGTGAAAAAGGGATAAAATCTGAAAAATAATAATATTTAAAAAAAAGAATCTCCTAGCCAAAACAACAGCGCCTACTGTATCTGCTGGTCCCTAGAGGGAAGATACCAGTGGCGGCTGGTGATAAAAATGTTGGGTGGGGCACAGGTTATGGGGGCATGCTCCACAGGGAAGAATATCAACTTTAAAATCTGGATTTACAGTCGATTTTAGCATGAGAATATATATATAACTTAATTATTTTTATATATAACTTATTAAAGGGCAAACTGCAAACACAACAAAAATATAATGCACAACAACTGACAAATCAACTGGAATAGTCTTTGTTAGCAGAGTAGACCTTATGTTAACAGAATGGACTTATACCCTTTGTCTATCTGTGCAGCGGTAAGGTGAATAATTCTAGCAGTACTGTCCAGACAGTTGTCTTGTTTAGCCATTCAACTAGGCATTATTTATTCAATGGAGAAAGACATGGAACACAATGCAATTGTGATAATAAATGTGTTCTTTGTTACTTCTTTAATTCAATTAAAGTGTACCTTTCTTTCTATTATCATACAATATTTCCTTGAACATGTAAACTCTATAATCATACAGTTGTCTTTCTATTAGTTGTTTCTGTCATACTGAACTGTTTGTTATCATCCTGAACTATCTCTGTTGCTCACCTCACCTCAGTTCTGTCTCTATTGCTCTCCTCTCCTGTTGTCTGTCTCTCTGTTGCTGTCCTCTCCTGTTGTCTGTCTCTCTGTTGCTCTCCTCTCCTGTTGTCTGTCTCTCTGTTGCTCTCCTCTCCTGTTGTCTGTCTCTCTGTTGCTGCTGTCCCCCATGTTCGCCTCAGTGCTGCTAGCGACACCCGACCCAGTGCTAACTGCTTCGTGGCTCTCACTCTCAACAACATTGGTCGTCGCAGCTGCATTATTATTATTATTTTTTTAACTTAGCTATTCGGTTGTTAAGTCGCGACGTGTTTCCGGGTCCAAAGTTGGCTGAGGCGCTGTCTTCGATATGCCGCAATAATAATAATAATAATTAATTATATTTATATAGCGCTTTTCCGAGGCTCAAATACCCTGACAATATGGGGGAAACGGGAAAGTGCTGTGTCCCTTGTTGTATGAATAGATCCGAGTCTAAAAAACGATTAAACTGTCATTCTACCGCTGTAGTACTGGTATTCTGGTGCGGAGAATTTCTGGTTTGGACCCGGAAATTGCAAAACGTCACGTTTGACGTCAGACTTAACAACCGGATAGTCAGGGCTCTCAAGTCTCACGCATTTAAAAAAAAAATGTGTATCCAATGTTAGGTGGCCGTCGTGGCCCCCTAGTGGTAGTGGCCCTAGGCTGCAGCCTAGGTAAGCCATGCGTTAATCCACGCATGCTCAGGGCGCACTTTTCTGCGCCCCGACCGGGAAATAGGAGACAGCCAATTGGAGCGCTGCTACAGCTCACGTGTAAGCCAAAAGTATTTGCACTGCCATAGGGTCCCATTCGGCCGGCGTCCCGACACTCTACCCTATGTATTTTCACAGTGAATTTTACACACACACAGATAAAATGTTTATTGTATTGGAGGATTTTTAATGAATGCTGATAGGCGCCGACAGAATATCAGCCACATTTTATGAATAAACAATGTTTATTTAAAACAATCTTTTTACAAGTAGCAACTTGGAAGTGGGGGCGCTTGGAAGGTGGGGGCGGCGCCCTAGCGCCCTCTATTGGCCAGCCGCCACTGTAAGATACTGTTAGTTAGATTGACAAATACAATAAATTCAAGCCAAGATTATACATGATCTTCTCACTGGCTAGCTGTACAAACCCTGGAGTTGGTGACCAGTGAGAAGATCATCCAAGAGAAAACACTGAACAAACTTGAGAAGGAGCACACAGTTCTCCAGGGTTTGAGAGATGATCTGGAGGTGGCACTTCGCAATGCACAGGTAGAGCACTTCTTGTCTTTAAACACAGACTAATAAGTTATATTGCTATGATGTTGGACTTTACATTGACTTTCATTTAGACTTTCAAGTAGAAAGTCCCATTGTGTTAAAAAGTGTAGTAAGGTTTTCTAAAATGCCCCAATGTCATGGCTCATGAACACTTTCCTCTCCTCCCTGCCTGGCAGACCAAGCTCTCTCTGCAGGGGGCCACCCTGAGTGAGGCCCAGGAAATGGTGAGGAGCCTGGAGGAAACTGTCGCCCGCCAGACAGACGAGCTCCACTCTGGAGAGATGAAGCGCAAGAGACTGCACAATGATCTCCAAGAACTCAAGGAAAGTCCAGCTGTGGCCCGTTCAAACTTTCAGTGTGTTCTTCTATTGTTGCCATGCTTGAAAATGTAATTTAAGGCTGTAACAAATCACTGTTCTCATGTAGTGTCACACTGGTCATGCTGGAGACACCCAGAAGAACTGCACCTTCAGCCTCGACAGGGTCTTTGGGCCCGGGGCATCTCAGAGGGAAGTCACAGGCACTTTACCATGTGTAACTTGTCTCTCCTCCCAGCCTGATGTTTGTCAGCATTGCCCCTGAGGCTGACGGCTTTGGAGAGAACTTGAACTCCCTCCGATTTGCCAGCAAGGTTAGTGACCTGACCTCACCAGAGAGGGCATTCAAGAGACCCTAATCCTATTGTCTTATCACACTTTTTTACTGTGAATATATCGAATTTCTAGAAAAAACGTCAACTGTTTGATTGTTGTTGCAGCTGAATGACTGATCGGCATGACATCAGCAATCCAAAAATGAAGACCAGTGATTTGACTGTCAAATTGAGCCTTCAAAAATGTTAAGATTACATTTAATTGTTTGTTAATCAATTGTATTATTTATTATTTTGATTGTAATTAGCCATCTCAAGTCATGCTTTTGGCTGCTTCTTATACATCAATAAAGTTGCTAAATGCAAGAACACTCAATCATGGGAGTGCATATGGCTCAGTTGCTTGAACCTTTCTGAAGACGCTTCCTATTGGGTAAACTTACTATTGAGTATGGGAAGTCCTGACAAGGTGGTCGTCTGCTCTAACCTACTGTGTCATCAATGGTGGTAACAGGTGAAAATGTCACTACACTGTCTCCCCAGCACTAACATGGGTGGAGTAGCAGTATATCGAGTTGTTCGCTGAAAAATCTGGCCTTGAAAATGGCACAAATATTTTACAAGTGCCACCAACAGCACCCCATGTTTGCACTAAGACTATTTTTTGTACTATAAAAATGTACCCCTTTCACTGAGACCCAGACATGGCTGGACCAATCTTGTTTCAGTATGGGTGTCTTAATATGAAGTGAATCCGTTCTAATTACATTAGATTCAACTTTATTGTCGTTGCAGAGTACAAGTACCAAACAATGAAATGCAGTTTAGCATCTAACCAGAAGTGCAAATAGGGATATAAGAACATTATATATATATAAGAAACATGATTGTCATGTTTTTATGTTAGTGCTAGGTACAGAATGTACTTTATGTTAGTGCTAGGTACAGAATGGCATGTACTAGAGTATAGTATATATAGTATAGTGTATAGAGGTATATACAGTTATGAGCTATGTACTGTTAAGGTAGTAATATACAGAGGCTATAGCAAGAGGTAAGTGCAATAATACAGTAAGTTAGTATTGTAAACAACAGCGGCTATACACCCTGAGATGCCTCAAGAAACAACACAGCAAGCAGGAGATGCTGGTGGCCTTCTACCACGGCGCAGTGGAGAGTATCCTCACCTTCGGCATCTCCAACTGGTACCACAGCTGCACGGCAGCGGAGAGAAGCGATCTACAGAGAGTCGTGAGAACAGCACAGAGGATCACCGGCGCCCCCCTGCCCTCTCTGGAGGAGCTGTACAAAACACGCTGTCTCAGGAGGGCCTCCAAGATCTCCAAGGACCCGACCCACCCTGGGCACGAACACTTTGTCAAGCTGCCCTCGAACAGGAGGTACAGGACCCCGGCCGCTAAGACAAACAGACTGAAGGACAGCTTCTACCACAGGGCCGTCAAGGCCCTGAACACAGAAAAGGCCTAAGTTCTGGGCCCAGGACAGTCTGGACGGATTGTATGGCAGCTAGTGCTGAGGCACAAACATGTACATTTTCAAGCCTGCAAACTGTGACACTTTAAAATAATGTGAAAAAATACTTTCTTGTGAAATATGACAACCCTAGTTGACTATCTGTGCAGTATAGTACAGTGGATTGTGTACATAGCCTCTATTGATGTAAACCAGCTCCTTACCTTCTTGTGATTTTTATGCATCTATGCTTTTTCCAAAATGTGTTTCTTTTTCCTTTCCTAAACACCAGGGGAGCCTCCCCTCCTAAATTTCGTTGTTTGGTACCTGTACTGTAGCAATGACAAATAAAGTCTATCTATCTAAACAGGAAGTAATGCAAGGTGTATCTGTCGTTGATTGTTCTGCGGCTGTCCGCTGATCAGAAGAGCAGAATAACTTCAACTCGGTTGAAAAAGTAGGTGCTCTCTCATATGTAATTATGTTTCCTCCTTAAGTCAATGCCTGCAATTTTACATCAAACCACTGAAGAGCTTCAGAAAAAAATCACACTTGTTAAATATAAGCGGGGTTATATTTCCACGATAGCCTTTTTCAGGGTCAATGATGTGTGAAAGTATGATATCCTCCCCAGGGATAAGAGGCTGCTACGTCTGTTATACTCTTAATAGACCTGCTGTCTGGAATATCATCATCATGGGATATGAATATGACTCATAATGGCCTTGTACAGTACCTGTGGAATACAGCTGTGCTATCTATATCAGACTTCAGGATTATTGGTTGTATTCTGATATTGCTGTTTTTATAGGGTGCCCTACTTTCCCTTCTCTATTATGGCTCTCTGCTGCAAATATATCAAACATGTCACGACTCTCTCTCACAATAAACAGACTATAATATTCCCACAACATAACTTTGAGAGTGATATGAGAGAGAGAGCCAGAGAGGGGTTCAAACGGGTGATGTCGAAGGGTGTCCATCTTTCTGACCTCTGTGTGAACTCTGTTCCTCATCGTTCCCAGATTACCCAGGGTACCCCGGGGCTCCAGGATCTCCCAGCTTCCGCTCCCACTTCAAAGGGAGGAATATAGGCCTGCTTTACATAATCAGGTGGAGAACAGCGTTCTCCAGAGAGGCAGGAATTAATTTGCAGCGCCTCCAGATGTAATCATTAAGCCAGCCTGCGATGATGATAACAGGAGTGGAGTGGAGGAGAGAGACAACAAGACCGCCATCAGAGGGAGGGAGGGAGGGAGGCAGGGAAGGAGGGAGGGACATAGAGAGGCAGAAGTCCTGATGATAGACGGTGGCCTGCAAATGTTTCAAACAACAAACTTCACGTCTGAGGACTTTTTTTTTTGAGAGAGAGAGAATCATGTCAGCGATGCACGATGAAGGCCTGTGTCCTGTGAGTCCTTGGCAGCGGAAGCTTTCACAGCAGGTGTATGGTAATTCCTGTGGCTAAAGAGAATGATGGACAGGGCTGTGGCTCACATTGAAGGCCATCTGACAACACACTCTGTCTGTCTGAGTTCATATTTGTCAGTTTTCTCCCAGCTCTGCTTTTCCCCCTGAAGGACACTCAACCTCAGTAAGCCTAGTGAATGTCGTCAGGTGACTCCAAGCTAAGGGAAAAATGCTGATGTTTAATGTGTTGACTGATTTCTCTATCTCACACACTCCATTTCCAGCCTTTCTTCTTCAGTCATCATAAAGAAGAGCAGAGAGAAGCTTTATTTTTAAATGTAACCTAATCTAATTTATAGGCTCAGTATGACACATGGCTCAAACACATACAGTCATGTGAAAAATATAGGTAGCATATGGACATTTGATCTTCATTTTGACAATATTGGGAAATTGAGATAATATAACTAAACAAATAAAACAGAAAATTACTTTTAAAAATGATTTGTAAAATATAATTAATAGAAATGCAATTTACTTGTGAGGAAAAAGTTAGGACACCCCCACATTTATTATGACTTAAAATGCCTAAAAGTAGAATCAAGTGCACCACATTAGGGGCCAATGATTAGAACATTGTTTATGAGGAGCCTGTCATAAACCTCAGACATGTAGTTTGTTTTGATCTTGATTGTGAAAGAGCTCTCTGAGGCCTTCAGAAAAAAGATTGTAGATGCGTATGAGTCTGGGAAGGGATAGAAATAGATTCCAAGCAATTAGAAATCAGCCATTCCACTGTCCAGAACCTTTTTACAAGTGGAGAACATTTTCAACTGCCAACATGGCCAGGTCAGGCCGTCCCAGCAAGTTCAGCACAAGAGCAGACTGTAAGATGCTTAAAGAAGTCTACATGTCATCACAGGACCTACAGGTAGCTCTTGCCCCAGTTGATGTTAACGTTTATGCAAGAGACTGCACAAGTTTGATTTTCATGGGGGGGTGCAAGGAGGAAACCCTTACTGTCAAAACCCCCCATCAGGGCAAGACTAAAGTTTGCCAGAGAACACCTAGACAAACACCAGGACTTCTGGAACAAGGTGCTTAGGACAGATGAATCCAAAGCTGAATTATTTGGGTATAGTAACAGAAGACATGTTTGGCGCAAACCTAAGGTTTTGGGGTTGCTTTGCTGCAGCAGGACCTGACCAGCTCACAAATACTTTATTTATGTAAACCAGCTCCTTCCCTTCTTGTGATTTTTTCCCCCCCTTTCCTAACACCAGGGGAGCCACCCCTCCTAAATTTCGTTGTTTGGTACCTGTACTGTAGCAATGACAATAAAGACCATTCATTCATTCATTCATTCACTATGTATTCTTTATTGTATCAGAGGGTGCGTGAGGACAATGTGAGACCATCTGTCAAAATGTTTTAAGCTGAAGCAGATGTGGACCATTCAACATGATAATGACCCAAAACACTCCAGTAAATCCACCAAGGAATGGCTCAAAAGAAAGAAATGGAGAGTTCTGGAATGGCCAAAGTCAAAGCCCGGATTTTAATCCTATTGAGATGCTGTGGGGTGATTTGAAACAAGCTGTGCATTCAAGACACCCCTCAAACATCAAATAGCTGAAATAATTCTGCATGGAGGAGTGGGAAAAACTTTTTTTAATGTATTTTTTTAATATAGTAAACTTCTAATTGAGTTTATTTCAGCCAATGCGGGCAATACAATATCATCTATTAGGGCATAGGTAGGGTGTCCTAACTTCTTCCTCAGTAGGAATTGGCATCTTTGTTAATTTTTTGTTAAATACATTGTGATTGTTTTTGGTTCAATTACATCACTTTTATCTATTGTTTGAAAGAATGCCAAATATTGATATGTCTATATTTCTTAAAAAAACAAATGTGCTTATTATTTCACATGACTGTAGTTCTATCCAGACTGTCTTTTACAGCCTTCTTGGCTGCTTTTATCAGTCTTTCTGCCACTTTCTCTCTCCTTTCTCTCTCTTTTGATTAGTTCATGTAGTTTATCTCCAGAGGTCTGTGCTGCTGCATAGAGCTGCTTCTGGCCTCTACAGTGTTGAGATACATAAAGGACTTGTTGAAGCTCATTCCCCCTCTTGACTTCTTCATCTTGTATTCCTGTGCAACTCTTTGTCCATCTCAAGGCTGAATCTCTGAATCTCTTTTGAGTTTGTGACGTGTAGCCTATGTGCTGGTGGATTGTGTGTGCGATTGAAAGCAGTGTCAGCGATTGTTGAGGTTTGACAGCAGTGAAGACCTGAACATCTTTAGTTAAACCGAGTCTCAGTTCCTCTCTTTCTTTAACTTTCTCTATCAGCCAAGGCTGTCTCCTCTTTTTTTTTTTTTTTATTATGTCTTGTTTACTTCTTGGCTAGTCTATGGTTTGGACAAATAAGTGCTACTTTATTTACCCCTTTATGAGTGAAACGCACGCACGCAGGTCTGTGATGTCTGTCCAACAATAAGAGAGAGCTCTGGTACCGTCTCCCGCAAATCACTATATACAGTACTGTATCTATACTACATCACAGGGGCGCCGCTAGAGATTCTGGGCCCCATGACAGAATATCATTTTGGGCCCCCCCACCTAAACCACCCATCAACCTAAACCCAGTTGAAGTTGATGAACTATTGATGCACTGCAAGAAATCCAATGATGGACATCTTTTGTAAATGTAATTTAAAATTACAGTTAATACAGGAATCAACAATTCAGCAAAGAAATCTCAACATTATTTAACTTATTAAATTAAGACTTGAACAACACAAGGACAAAAGTATAATTAAATGAAGATTGGAACCCAATTATAAAAAATATAATTTTAATGGGGTGGTATTGTGTCTAAATAAATGTAGATATTGTAAAGATCAGTTGGCCATAATACTGTCAGGATTAGATCAATGAAGAATTACAGCAGAGATATTTACTGACTCAGCATTGCTTGTTTCACACAAAGACAAACGTGTCTTATACAAGAGGGAGCAACACAGACATGGTGCCAGCGAAATTGAATGTGAAATGGGAAGATTTTTATTTTTACACTGCGGCAGTACTGTCCGGAAAGTTCAGTAGACCAGAACGACCAATCAAAAACAAGGAAGGAAAGACCATCACAAGACTGGACCAACAGCAAGAGGGATGGGCAGAGTATTTTGAAGAACTCCTGAATAGACCGACACCACATAACCCCCCGGACATTCAACCTGCGGAGACTGACTTAGTCATCAACTGTGGAAAGCCCAGCAAGCAGGAAATCCAACAGGCCATTGCACAACTAAAGAATAGTAAGGCAGCAGGACCAGACAACATCCCTGCCGAGGCACTGAAGGCAGACATAGACACCTCGGTAGAGATGCTACACCCCCTGTTCGAGAAGATATGGGAGGAAGAGGAAGGGCCAACAGACTGGAAAGAAGGCTACTTGGTCAAAATACCTAAGAAAGGAGACCTCAGCCAATGCCACAACTACAGAGGAATCATGCTTTTATCAGTGCCAGGAAAAATCTTCAACAGAATCCTCCTCGAGCGAATAAAGAAAGTGGTGGATCCGCAGCTAAGAGACCAGCAGGCAGGCTTCCGACCCAATAGATCATGTGTAGACCAGATTGCAACCCTCCGAATCATAGTTGAGCAATCATTGGAATGGAACTCTCCATTATACATCAACTTTGTAGACTACGAGAAGGCATTTGACAGTCTCCACAGAAACACCCTCTGGAAATTGCTTCGACACTACGGCATACCAGAAAAGCTTGTCAACATCATGAGGAACTCCTATGAAGGAATGACCTGCAGAGTCATACACAGCGGGCAGCTCACACGAAGCTTCCAAGTGAAGACCGGAGTAAGGCAAGGCGGTATACTGTCCCCCTTCCTCTTCCTCCTGGCCATTGACTGGATATTGAAGACCACAACGGCACAGAGGAGAAACGGGATCCAGTGGACACTCACAACACAACTGGACGACCTAGACTTCGCAGACGACCTTGCCCTACTATCCCACAGTCGACAACAGATGCAGGAGAAGACAAACATACTGGCAGACACCTCAACACAACTAGGCCTCAACATCCACCAAGCAAAGACCAAAATCCTAAAGATCAACACAAACAACGAAGACCCAGTAAACCTGGAGGGAACAGCACTCGAGGAAGTAGAATCCTTCACCTACCTAGGTAGCATCATAGACAAGAAGGGTGGCACGGAGGCAGATGTCAGAGCAAGAATCAGCAAGGCAAGGGCCTCATACATCCAACTAAAGAACATCTGGAGCTCCAAGGTAATCAGTCAGCGGACAAAGATCAGACTCTTCAAATCCAACATCAAGCCAGTACTCCTATACGGATCAGAGACGTGGAGGACAACCAAGATCACAATGACTAGAGTGCAGTCATTCATCAACAGATGCCTGAGGCGGATCCTGAACATCCACTGGCCAGATACCATCAGTAACAACGATCTCTGGCAGAGAACGGGCGAACAACCAGTGGAAGAACAAATCAAGAAAAGAAGGTGGGGATGGATCGGCCACACACTACGCAAACCAAACACCAGCACCACCAGACAGGCCCTTAGATGGAACCCCCAAGGCAAAAGGAAGAGAGGCCGGCCCAAGAACACCTGGCGCAGGGACTTGGAGACAGACATCACACAGAGTGGACTAACATGGAAACAGCTGGAAAGCAAAGCACAGGACAGAGGACCCTGGCGAACTGTTGTCGACGGCCTATGCTCCTCCAAAAGGAGCGATAGGCGTAAGTAAGTAAGTAAAGTACTGTGGAATAGTATACCTGGAGAGCTAAAAACGATATCTAGCCTAATGCACAACGATTCAAGATAGGAGTAAAGAGATCAAATCAAATCAAAGCTAAACGCTGGGCCTTCTTAGTAGCAAAATCTTTAATAAGATCCTTGAAATCTAGTGATGAAGCCAACTTGCTGTGCTGCTGTCATTGTCCTTTGTTACTTCTTGCTCTTCTTCTTCTGCCTCTTTACCTCTTAATTGTTTAAATTGTATTTAGCAGACACTTTTAATCCAAACAATTACGAATTACAGGGACATTCCCCCTGGAGTAACTGAAGGCTAAGTGCCTTACTCAAGGGCACACTAGTAGTGGTGTGGTTTCAGGCGGGATTTGAACTCGCAACCTTCCGATCACAAGTCCAACTCACTATCCACTACTAGACCACCACTACCCCCCCACCTCTGCTCTCCTCTCTGGCTGCCTTGCTTGAAGAGGGCCCTGGCATGGAGTATCCATAGGTACATAATTGATAATATGTCCTATAATAGTATTAACATATTAATAATACATACATTACACCAGATTAGCTAACTTAAATGTTATCTAGCTAGCTAACAATATTATTAAGATGCCAGTGGTCAATGTTATTGCAATTACTGGAAGAACTATTAACTAAATATGAATATTAGCTAAAGTTGTATTCAATGCTTGCATGGTAATGCAGCATACATTAAAATATTCAAAATCTGTTTGTTAACCCCAAACTCCTACTGCTCACCTCCTTCTCCTTCAACTGGGAGGTGCATCTGTGCATGACGTCATTAGCATGTAACATTATACTAGTTAGCTAGCTATAATAGCAAGAGTGCATAACTGCTGGATACAAATTCACTGAGCTCTAATAACCTATATTTGGACCAAAATTGCCCTCATCTCATACATTTAACTTAAATTATACTGACAGTGCACTGTAAGTTAACTTTACTTGAAGTTAATGTTAATTAGCTATAGCGAGCTAACTAGATCATCCACGCAGTGATTAGATCACTAAACCACTGTTTTTAGTGATTTTTTTTACTTTTCTCTTTTGAGACCCTGACTTTGGCTTTGCCTTTCACGACATCGTCCACGCACGCACACGTACATTTGATGCATTTCCAATCTGGCTGTCCTCCATCTGTCCCACACACATGCTACAGCAGGACATGTTGGTCATGGAAACCTTGTCAGACTATTTGCGGTAACGTTCCTCTCGTCTAGCAGCTCGCGCGGTGGACTGAACCATGCAGTGAATAAAGAGAGGGGTAAATAATAAGGCTCAATTTTGTTAAACATAGAGAAACAAAACTCCAGTTTGTTTATTTTGTGACTTTTTTTTAATACATAGAATTATAATTTGAATTCGGCTACATTAACGTCCTTATGATGATGATAATAATAATAATAATAAGAATAATAATATTATTTATATATATATTTTTTATAAAGATTCTCATGGGCCCCTGTCAGTGCTGGGCCCTTAGAATCGTCCTAACTTACCACCCCCTTAGCGGCGCCCCTGCTACATCATATCACTATATACTGTATCTATACGATATCATATCACTATATACTGAATCTATACGATATCATATCACTATTGTAAAGGTCTCTAGGCACAGAGGGAGGTCGACACAGAGGAACGGTGTAATCAACACTTATTTATTTGAACAAACACAGAGGTTGTGAGAGTAATGTTCAGTCCCTGGGAATACAGGCGTGCCTCTTTATAATACATATTTGCACTTGTATCTTGAAAGTTGCACTTGTAAAATAAATATTTGCAGTTGTATCGCAGTTGTATCTTGAAAGTTGCACTTGCAGATTCGATTTGAGAACTTGTACAATAAATATTTGTAGTTGTATCTTGAAAGTTGCACTGGCAGATTCGCGACTTTCGCTGCTCGAGTTAAGTCCCATTTCTTGCAGTCGGCTTGGGACAAAACAAATCTGTAACTTGTAAAGCTGGATGTGAGAGCGCAGGAAAGGGCGGGCATGCAATGATTGATTGACCAATCACAAGAGAGCATTTTCGAGTGGGCATTGAGTGATTGACTGCAGTGATTGACCAATCACAGAACATTTTTGAGAGGCTTTTGACGTAAAGATCAGTCCAGTGGTCTCACCTAACAATTCTCTGCAGCCCCTGTCTGCAGAGAAAAAGGAATGTTAAAGTTAGGAGTATACAAGACTCCCCACAGAGGGCGTTCTTAATCCCATCGAACGCTACTTGGCACAGCTCACTCCATTGGACCGGATCTGGGGCCCCCTTCCGGGTGAGGTCGGTAAGGGGGCTGGCCAGCTCCGAAAACCCCGGCACAAACTGCCGGTAGTAGCTGGCCAGTCCCAGGAACCGCCTCACGTCCTTCTGGGTCCTGGGCCGCGGGGCAGCGGCGATCGCAGTGACAAGCCGGTCCAGGAGCTCGTCGATCCGGGGCATAGGGTAGGCATCGAACTTTGACACGGAATTCACCCGTCTATAGTCAACACAGAACCGTACAGACCCTTCGCACTTTGCCACCAACACGATGGGGCTGCACCAGTCGCTGTGCGACTCCTCGACCACGCCCAGTTTTAGCATAGAGTCTAATTCCCGGCTCACCACATCTTGTTTGTGAGCCGGCAGCCTGTATGGCCGCGTACGTGCCGTAACACCCGGTTGCGTAACTATATGATGCTCTATGAGGCGAGTACGACCGGGTATAGGGGAGAACACATCCGCGAAGCTATGTTGCAATTTATCAACGTCCGCCCGCTGGCTCGCAGAGAGATGGTCTCCTAAGCAGGTCGGGGCACTAATACTAGTTTTTGGGACCTCCGGCCCGAACTCATCTCTCTCGGGAAGCAGTGACACCAGGGAAACAGGGACCACTACCTCGTAGTCTACATCCCCAATTCGCCGTGTGACCGCGAACGACCCTTGCCACTTGGCGAGTAATTTAGAGCTAGACGTGGGCAGTAATACGAGGACTTTGTCTCCCGGTGCGAAATTGCGTAGGCTAGTCCCTCTGTCGTACAGTAGTTTTTGACGCTCCTGGGCCTCGAGCAAATGCTCCCGTGACATAACCCCCAGTGAGTGGAGCTTTGCTCGTAGGTCCAGGGCGTATTGTTTTTCATTTTTACTGTCACTAGACCCTTCCTCCCAGCTTTCTTTAATCAGGTCTAGGACGCCCCGTGGCTTGCGCCCGTACAGGAGCTCAAAGGGGGAAAACCCCGTGGAAGCCTGGGGTACTTCCCGCACTCTTTCGGGATCCCCACCCGGGAGATGACCTGGAATAACGGCTGTGCTACACTCTGCAGAGATAGTACGAAGCGGTATTGCCTCGGGGTATCGAGTCGCGTAGTCTATGAGGACTAACACGAACCGATAGCCCTGTGAGCAACGTTCAAATGATTATATCCATCCCAATACGATCGAATGGTGCCTCCACCAGGGGGAGGGGGCGCAACGGCGCCCTGGGCACCGCCGGGGGATTGACTAATTGACACTCGCGGCAGGATGCGCACCACCGCCGCACCTCTGCCCGAATCCCCAGCCAATAAAATCGAGCCATTATCCGGTTGAGTGTTTTGTCGTATCCTAAGTGGCCTGCCATAGGGTTATAATGCGCTGCCTGGAATATAGCTTCCCGGCGGCTTCTAGGTACCAACAACTGGGTCACTTCCTCGTCCCTGCGAGTGTCACGACTCACTCTATACAGTCTGTCCCTAATCAATACAAAATATGGGTGGGCGTGCACAGTGTCTGGCCGTACCAGCACACCATCGATACTTATCACTTGGTCATAGGCTGAGCGTAGAGTGACGTCGCAAGACTGCTCGAGGGGGAAGTCGGCTACTGGAGGGAACGCAGGCGGCGGATCCGCGGGTGCTGGACCCACCGCCTCCTCCGGCTCCTCGGCAGCGTCGGACACCCTTGCATCAGCGCAGAGCACTGCGCACGCCTCACATTTCCCTGTCGGTCGTGCACGCACCCCCGTAGTATCCCTTAATACCTGCGGAAACCCAGTCCAATCTAAACCCAAAATTAGAGGGTGCATGAGGCGCGAGCTAACCGCCGCCCAAACACTATGCTTTTTCCCCCCATAACGAATTTCGATGGAGACTACCGGATACTCGTGAATATCCCCATGCACACACCTCACCAAAACCCGCGATGCCTCTAACAATGCCCCGGGTCGAACCAGGCGCTGGTGGATCATGGTCTGTAAGCAACCAGAATCCAACAGCGCCTGGTGCGTCTCGCGCTGTACCCTTACTGGGATGCGAAACGCCTGTCCGGGACACGGGGGAGGGGTCGGACCGCCGACGACGCGGACTACCTGGCCCACCTCCATCACGGGGCAGTCCCGACGGAGGTGGACAGGCTGTCCGCATCGCCAGCATCCCTCCTCTACCGTTCGTGGGGCCGTCTGTGGGGTGGAGGTTGTACAGACTCCTACCAGATTCAACACTACATCTATGGAAAACGGCACACTCATTGATGTCATTCTCACCAATACGCCGGCCAAGTATAACCCTGCGCTTTTTTGCCGAGACCTTAGTGACCATTGCTGCATTGCTTGTGTACGCAAAGGCTCCACTGCCAAATGGCCACCGTTGGTCTTGTATAAACGGTTGCTTAAAAACTTTAATGAGCAGGCCTTCTTGCATGACCTGGCACTTGTAGACTGGTCCAGAATGAATCTCATCCCCACTGTTGAGGATGCATGGTCCCTTTTCAAAAGCACTTTTTCCACCATTTTGAATAGACATGCCCCCTTTAAAAAATTCAGAACCAAGAATCGCTACAGCCCCTGGTTTTGCACCGAACTGTCTGAGCTGATCCGGCAAAAACACCTGCTATGGCGTAAAGCAAAGGCCTCCAAAAACACCTCTGACTGGCAATCCTTCAGGGAGCTAAAGAACAAATGCACCCAGTCGATCAGGAAAACAAAAGCAGATTTTTACAAACATCAATTCTCGACATGCGGACAGTTTTGGAAGACTGTCAAAACCATGGAAAATAAAAACACATCCTCTCAACTACCCACGGCAATCAAATCTGAGGACATTGTCATCTCAGATAAAGCCTCCATGGTGGACTGTTTTAACAAGCACTTTGTTAGGGCTGATCATGCTTTTGCAACTGCTACACCCACTCCCACTCCCACTGTCAATCATGCTGCCTCAACCCCTAGCACTGGTCCCCCCCAAGCACTCTGTGCTTCTCCTTCCAGCCAGTAGAGGAGAGTGAGGTGCTCAGGGAGTTGCTTAAACTGGACCCTTATAAATCAGCTGGGCTGGATGATCTGGACCCTTTCTATCTGAAATTAGCAGCTCACATTGTCTCAGCCCCCATCACCTGTCTGTTCAACCTCTCCCTGCAAACCTCAGAATTCCCCATGGACTGGAAATCTGCTGCTGTCATCCCACTCTTCAAGGGAGGTGACAAGTTAGACCTAAACTGTTACAGGCCCATGTCCATCCTACCCTGCCTCTCCAAAGTCTTAGAGAAACTGGTCAACAATCAGCTCACCCACCATCTGGAGTCCTACAGTATTTTTAGCACTACGCAATCCGGCTTTAGATCTGGCTACGGTTGTGTCTCTGCAACACTTAAAGTGCTAAACGACATCATATGCGCCTTTGACTCCAAGCACTACTGTGTACCTGTATTTATTGACCTGGCTAAGGCCTTTGACTCCGTGGACCACTGCATCCTGCTTGACAGACTCAAGGATGTTGGACTTGCAGAGGAATGCCTGGCATGGTTTAGCAACTACTTCTCTGGTCGTGTGCAGTCTGTGAGAGCTGAAGGCCTGCTGTCTGACCCAATGTCCCTGTCCATGGGTGTCCCCCAGGGCTCCATTCTGGGTCCAACACTATTTAATATTTTTATAAATAACATTGCTCACGCGGCTGGCAACTCTTACATCCATCTGTACGCCGACGACACCATTCTTTACACGTCTGGCCCCTCTCTGAACACTGCCCTGACCGACCTCCAACACAGCTTTAATAGCATCCAATATGCCTTCTCCAACCTCCATCTTCTCCTAAACACCGATAAAACTAAATGCATGATCTTCAATCGGATCCTACCCCAAGCCTCCTGTCCCCCAAAAACCACCTCACTGGATGGGTCAGTACTAGAATTTGTCAACACATACAAATATCTAGGTATCTGGCTTGATAGTTCACTCTCCTTCCAAACCCACATCAATAACCTACTCACCAAAGTCAGAACAAGAATTGGTTTCCTGTACCGCAATAAAGCTTCCTTCACCCACTCTGCAAAACACACTTTGGTAAAAATGACCATCCTGCCAATTCTGGACTATGGAGATATCATTTACAGGATTGCCCCCAAAAACCTTCTCAATAAACTGGACGTCATCCATCACACTGCCATCAGCTTTGTCACCGGTGCCCCTTTCAATACACATCACTGCGACCTGTACTCCCAAGTCAACTGGCCATCACTCCACACCAGGCGACTGACCCACTGGTATCAGTTAATCTATAAATCCATCATTGGCAAATCCCCCCCCTACCTCTGCTTACTACTGAACTTCTCATCCAGCACACGCAATCTCCGCTCCAACAAATATATCACTCTGGTCCCCCCCAAAGTCCGCACCTCCTTTGGCCGTCATTCTTTTCAGTTTACCCACCTTTAAACACTCACTTTTAGATGTTGTCTTGGACCACTGCACCTGCTTTTAAGATAACTTCCCCCTGGTCCCTGCTGTCTTTTACATACTGTGTTGTGATGTATAGATGTTTTTGATACTTGTGTATTGCACACATGTTTTATATTGTATATATTGGGTTGTGTTTTATATCGTATATACTGTGTTTGCCAATTGGCCAGATCGTCATTGTAAATGAGAATTGGTTCTCAACTGACTTATCTGGTTAAATAAAGATTAATGAGGTTGGCCCCCTGTGTGCGTCCCTCCCCCCGGTGGCCCACCCCGTCCTCGGGGCAGGCGTTGGTGGCTCCCGCCGCGGCTCCACCCCAGGCCGTACCCCAGGCCGTGCCTCGCCGGCCCATCGGCGCGGAGCCGAGGTCGGGGTAGGGCGCGGGACCGGGGCTGGAGCCAGCAGTCGGGGCAGGTGGTTGTCGGCGAGGATCACCGCGGAGGCGAGGTCGCTGGGTCGATGACACGAGACCCAGGCGGAGGTGCGCGCCGGCAGGCCCTCAATAAAGCGCTCCAGCACCAGCGCCTCCACCACCTCCGCCCCCGACCTCACCTCCGGGTTCAGCCACCGCCGGGCCTGGTCCCGCAACTGCTGGGCGTACAGGAAGGGGAGGCCGCCCTGTTCCTCTGGGCTGAGCCCCAGCCGGTCCCGGATCGCCTCGGCCACGATGGTGTAGTCGGCTTGGGCGGCCGCCGGGAGCCCGTGCGCTGCGAGCCCGATGAGGAGGGGCAGCAGCTGGGACGCCCATATCGGCTTCGGCCACCCCGCCGCTCTGGCCAGCCCCTCGAAGGTGGCGAGGAAGGCCTCCGGATCATCCCGCTCCCCCATCTTCTGGGGCTGGACCCGGGGACCCCCCTCGGCTGGTTCGGGCCGGTTGAGCAGCTCGCGGAGCCTGGCCCGCTCCTCAGCCTGTCCCCGCCTCAGCTCTGCGAACATGGCCGTCTGGTCTTGCTGCATACGGGCCAGGTGCGCCACCACCTGGCCTAGTTCTGCATCTGTCATCCTCTCGGGTGCGTGTGCCGACCCCCTCTCTGTGCCCCACGATGGGCGCCAGATGTAAAGGTCTCTAGGCACAGAGGGAGGTCGACACAGAGGACGGTGTAATCAACACTTATTTATTTGAACAAACACAGCCCGTCACCGACGTGCTGGGGAGAGGTTGTGAGAGTAACATTCAGTCCCTGGGAATACAGGCGTGCGCCGCTCTGCCGCGTCACACCCAGCTGATTCCCCTTTCTGGACTCGATGTCTGCTCCGCATTCACTCCGCCCCTTTTCGGGATCGGTTCACCACTGCTTGGAGCAATCTCTCTCTCTCTCTCTCTCTCTCTCTCTCTCTCTCTCTCTCTCCTCTCTCTCTCTCTCTCTCTCTCTCTCTCTCTCTCTCTCTCTCTCTCTCTCTCTCTCTCTCTCTCTCTCTCTCTCTCTCTCTCCTCTCTCTCTCTCTCTCTCTCTCTCTCTCTCTCTCTCTCTCTCTCTCTCTCTCTCTCTCTCTCTCTCTCTCTCTCTCTCTCTCTCTCTCTCTCTCTCTCTCTCTCTCTCTCTCTCTCTCTCTCTCTCTCTCTCTCTCTCTCTCTCTCTCTCTCTCTCTCTCTCTCTCTCTCTCTCTCTCTCTCTCTTCTCTCTCTCTCTCTCTCTCTCTCTCTCTCTCTCTCTCTCTCTCTCTCTCTCTCTCTCTCTCTCTCTCTCTCTCTCTCTCTCTCTCTCTCTCTCTCTCTCTCTCTCTCTCTCTCTCTCTCTCTCTCTCTCTCTCTCTCTCTCTCTCTCTCTCTCTCTCTCTCTCTCTCTCTCTCTCTCTCCTTCTGTGTGTGTCCGCCACTCTCCGTCTCCTTTACTCCTCCGGGGGAACAAACACACACAGGTTAAATAGACCAGTAGGATAACGAGTCTGATCACTGACACCTGTCCGCAATCAGCTCATTATCCCCCTCCAACGACAGTCTGGCCCCCTCTGCAGGCCAGAACGCGCCATGCTCCCCACAACTGTATCTATACTATATCATACCAATCAAACCATTCTCTCTCCTCTCTTCTCCTTCCTATCCCGCTACCCCCCCCCCCCCACCCCCACCTTTCACCCAAACCCCCAAGGTATTCAGTGCATCTTTGACATAATCGTTCATCATGGACCTCCCTTCCAGTCAATATACCATCAGTCATCAGAGTGAGAGTGGCCCTGCGTCTCTCAGGCTTCTCTCCTACTGAACACCCTAACTCAGGCCTCTCTCCTACTGAACACCCTAACTCAGGCCTCTCTCCTACAGAACACCCTAACTCAGGCCTCTCTCCTACAGAACACCCTAACTCAGGCCTCTCTCCTACAGAACACCCTAACTCAGGCCTCTCTCCTACAGAACACCCTAACTCAGGCCTCTCTCCTACAGAACACCCTATCTCAGGCCTCTCTCCTACAGAACACCCTAACTCAGGCCTCTCTCCTCCAGAACACCCTAACTCAGGCCTCTCTCCTCCAGAACACCCTAACTCAGGCCACAGAGTAACGCCATTTCCTGTGTTACTCCCTAACCTTCCAACTTCATCACAATGCTATTGACTGTTCACTGACACACACACACACACACACACACACACACACACACACCACAACACAACAGGGACTTGGGTTTGTAGTGGTGCGTGCTAATTGTATTTGCTGAGCTGTAATAACTGACTTTGAAGTGTTGATGAAGTGTAGCGCTGATGTCTCGCTCTCTCTCTCTCTCTCTCTCTCTCTCTCTCTCTCTATCTCTCTCTCTCTCTCTCTCTCTCTCTCTCTCTCTCTCTCTCTCTCTCTCTCTCTCTAATAACATAATTACAGCCAGAGAGGAGTGTAGGTGAGAGCATCGATCAGATGCCGGCCCTGTGATTACTCTAAAGGTGACATAGCTCTCTCACCGTTATGTCTGCAGGCCTGGTAACCCACCAGTATTAGAGCAGACAGGTACATACAGAGAATACTATAGGGATGTCGTTTCAAGTCAGTGGAAAATAGATATAATTCTCATGTAATAAGATGAAAAGGTATATGAAAGTGTATGTGTGCACACGCACACACGCACGCACACGCACACACGCACGTGCACACACACACACACACACACACACACACACACACACACACACACACACACACACTCCTCAGTGTGTGGTAGTCCTGCAGGAGGTTAGGTGGATAGGTCAGGGAGAGGAGACATCGTAGCTCCAGGGAGAGGAGACAAAGCACCAGGCTTAACGGACTGAAGGGAGGAGAAATTACTCTGTTTCCATCAGCCACTCATTCATTTGTCGTAGAGAAAACTTCACAATTGATCCTGAGATAGACGGGCTGCTCTCTTTACAAATGTGCGGGAGTTTCTGCTGAGAGTCATTTCAGCATGCTTGATATCTATAGAGCTTTGTTTTGGTTTTTTTCTCAAATATTTTTATTGTTTTCCTTGAGATCAGGACAATACAACATCCAACAAGAAAGACAGACACACATTAATACCCACATCACAATCAACAAAATACATCATCAACAAACAAAAAAACACAGAAAAAAACTAATAAAACAAAAACAGCAACAACAAAACAAAACAACAACAAACAAAAAAACACAGAAAAAAACAAATAAAACAAACAAAACAAACACACAAACAAACAAACAAACAAAAAACTAAAAAGAAAACAACAAATAAACAAACAAAAAAACCACACACAGGTGCTACCAGAGGGCAAGACAAACAAAATACATGTTTACAATATTTTGATCAAGTAAAAATAGGGCATAGGTTGGTTGTGATATATTACAAATAGAGCACCTTGTCAGAAGTGTAAATGTCCATAGAGCTCTCTGTATCACCCAGAATTCCCCTCGTTAGCTAATACGTTTCCCACATCATTTTGCTGGACATATTCCAAAAATGGTCCCCATATCTTTTTAAAGGAGTCTTGTTTACCTTTAATCATGTATGTCATCCTTTCCATTGTTAAAGAGGATGACATTTCCCTAAGCCATGAGGCAATACTGGGCCTGTTCACATTTTTCCAGGCCAAAGCTATTAACCGTTTTGCTTGCAACAGGCTCATATTTATGAGTGTTTGTTGATATTGCTGTAGACGAAAATTAGTTGGGTACAACGCAACCCCAGGATAAACACTTTAGGAGTGAGAGGTAAGGAGACCGATGCTATCTGGAATATCATTTGAGATACCTCCTTCCAAAAATCTTTGATCTTTTCGCAGTCCCAGAGACAGTGAGATAAAGTACCTTTACATTTATTACACTTAAAACATACATCTGTATTATTGTTATTAAACTTATTTAATTTAACAGGGGTCACATAAGTTTGCATCAGCCAGTTGTATTGTAATAGCTTTAGTCGTGTTTTCACAGTCTGTGTCTGAGCCTTTGTGCATATACTACCGGTACTCCATTCGTCCAAAGTGATATCCTCCTGGAATTCTTCCCTCCAAGCATTTAGTTTGTCTATAGACGAGTCTGATGAGCCAGTCTCTAACATGATATATATAGCGGATATTCTTCCCCTACCGTTACAATTGGACGATATGGTTCTTTCTAAAGTGGACAGTGGGGGTTCTTTTAAATAATCATTCTGGGCTTTGTGTTAAGAACAAAGGGATTGTTTGTTTGTTTTCTCAGTTTCTTAATATCCGCTGAGTAGATAAATAGATTAAGGGGTAGTTTCGGAGTAACAGAGGACATCTCAATATCTAGCCACGAAGGGATGTAGTCAGAACTAAAGTAATACATAGTAGAGCGAAGCTGAGCAGCCCAGTAGTACCACTGGATATTAGGCAGGTGGAGATCTCCTCTGTCATATGGAAGGTACAGTAAGGATAAGCGAACTCTGGGGCGTCTATCAGTCCATATGAAAGAGGTGAACATTATTTTAAGCTTTGTTAAGAGCGATGTTGGAGGGGGCAAAGGAATATTCTGAAATAGATACAACAGCGTTGGCAGAACATTCATTGTTAGAATATTGATCCGACCAATCAGGGATATAGGTAAGGATGACCACCTATCTATCGATTTTGTTATGGAGTCTATGATAGGGTCATAATTAATTGAGACTATGTGGTCAATCTCTGGTGTAATGTGAATACCAAGGTAGGTAAAACCTTCTGTTGTATTAAGAAAAGGAGTGACATGTATAGGACAGAGTCTTTCCTCCTCCTTCAGCATCATGATTGAGGATTTTGTGTTGTTTATTTTATATCCCGAAAAGACACCAAAGTTTTTAATCAGGTCTAGGAGTGCAGGTATAGAGTTGTTTAAGTCTGTAAGAAACAAGATGACATCATCTGCGTAAAGGGCAATTCGATGGTCCGTCTTGTCTATACTAATGCCTGAGATACTAGGGTGTGTCCTAATGGCTAAAGCTAAAGGTTCGATGGCCAGAAGGAATAGGATAGGGGAGAGCGGACATCCCTGCCAAGAGCCTCTGCCGATGGCAAAGGGTTTGATACCGTGTTGGTAGTGAGGATCTCTGCAGTTGGGTTTGTGTATAATAGTTTTACCCATTTGCAAAAGTTATCCCCACAGCCAAAGCGAGATAACACCTCAAAGAGGTAGGGCCACTCAACCCTATCGAAGGCTTTCTCTGCGTCCAACGACAGGATTGCAGTGTCTGAGAGCCCATTTCTGGCGTATAAGATATTCAGCACTCTTCTTATGGAAACCTTGCCGACCCTGAATGAAGCCATTTTGATCCTTTCCCACCATATCCGGAATAGAGCCCTCCAATCTCTATAGAGCTTTGTATTGAACGATAGGGATGAAAAACTTCAGACAGTCTGAATCAATCTAAATGGCCTCAGCTGTTGCAGCTGTCACAAAGGCTTTTCTTCTGGAAGAATCCTGGAGAAACAAGCCTGGGGTAATGTTTGGGGAAAGTAATTTTCAGAAACTCGAATTGTTTGACAGTAATAACAATCAATTATGAAATGAAATAATGAAATGAAATGTTATGCCGCATAAATTACATTTGTTTTATCGTAAGAGAGACTTAGAACCCCATTGAGAGCAAGAGAGGTCACAGCATTTGGTTCTTCTCAAGGTTAAAAATGAAACTGTTTTTATTTTTGTCTTACACAGCAAACATAGTCTAATCAATCACATTAATCAAAACGAACATCACAAAGAAAAAGAATCATCTATTCTGTCTATTTACCAAGGAAACCTGCAGAATGAATAGGCTCCACTATCAATCTGAAAAACCCTCTCCTGTCTCCACCTAAAAATGAAACTCTCTCGCTCTCTCACTCTCACTCAATAGTAATATGAATTACAAATGATAATGATATCAATTACAGGTGTGAGTTTGATATATATATATATATATATATATATATATATATATATATATATATATATATATATATATATATATATATATATACCAGTGTGAGTTGCTAATTACATGTCATCAAATCATATTGATGTTAATAACCACTTAAAACCAATATTAATTGGCTCAATGTTATATTGATTTATGTTGTCAACACATAAGTATCTTTAGCATTGATGGATCAAATGTAATACATTTCACAATCATCTATAAAGAATGAAGAAGGAACAAATATGATTGTATTTAGCATATAATATGTAGTGATGAATAAATGTGTTATAGATTATTCAAATGAAAAATAAATCACACTGCAACAAAGAGAAGAGTGTGACTTCCATTTTATAGATGATTCAATGTTTTTCCTCCAGTTTTTACAACACTGATATTTGTCCATCTCTGTCTGTAGGAGATAACATTATTATTTGTTAGTTTTCATTGACTTTTATGCGTTGCATCATTCATGTTAGTGTGCACTAATTGTCCCGTGAGCTTTGGCCCCCCCTGTAGGCTGGAGGTGGTTTAGAAGAATGTGATAGAAGGAGGTTTTTCCTTCTATCAATGGCCCCGGGCCTGAGATGGATTACTCTTCCTGCTACGACTGGTGGATTGATGATTCACTTGCTTAGTATTCAAATGTATTGATTGTAAGTCGCTTTGGAATAAGGCGTCTGCTAAATGCCAAAAATGTAAATGTAAATGTAAATGAGTCATCTAGGGTGTGGCTGTATTGGGAGCACACAATCTTTTTACCCCACAAAGAGCCTTTAAGTAATTACATTTTTCTACATTTTCTGTAACATCTTGAGACTGGAAAATACCTTCTATTTACTTTGCAACTATTCCTTTGGACATTGGATTCATTTTTGTTTTTTGTGCGTCAGGACAAATCCCCCATGCAGCCACTACACTGTCCATCTCTGGTCATCTCTGGTCATCTCTGGTCATCTCTGGTCATCTCTCTGGTCATCTCTGGTAATCTCTCTGGTCATCTCTGGTCATCTCTGGTCATCTCTGGTCATCTCTTGTCATCTCTCTGGTCATGTCTGGTCATCTCTGATCATCTTTGGCTGAGCTCCTATGAAGCTATGGAGTAGAAGGGCAGACAGGTTGCTCTGTTTTACTTCCGTTTTTTTTTACAACATTCTGTTGTATCAAACTCTCCGAAGCTTGTTAAAGGTGAAGTGGTGCATCCAGATAGGGAGAGGGGAGAGAGCATAAATATAGAATGATTTCCCCACAGGGAAGAGGGTGAAGAGGTGGAGGAGGGAGGAGTGAACAAGAACAGAGACCTCATATACTTTTTTTGTCTCTAAAGAAAGAAAGTTATGGTACTGTAAAGTGCTGTGGCAGTAAATGTGCTATTGCTGAACGGCTAGGAGAAGATAAGTGCTTTCCAAAGGATATTGGACACAGGATACAGTTGAGAGTTGGATCATAGTTGGTCCATGCCATTCCTGCAGTCCCTCAGAGCCAGCCAAGTGTTTTCCTTCGAAGTATTATTTTGTGGGATTTGACGGTAGGATAGGAGAAGGGGGAAACGAACCAGAGAGAGAGAGAGAGAGAGAGAGAGCAGGGCAGGCTACTGGACCTGCACACAACATCACCACAAAGTCCTTGGAGGTATGACTACAGTACATTCATCATCCATCAATCTTGTAGTCCTCAGATCAGTGAAGTTCTTGGTGGCTGTTGTTTACCAGTCCTAATGAGCTTCATTAATGAAGCAGCCTATCAAACAGATAGGAGCCCTGCCTTGATGACATGTTGCCTTGTTGCCAGGCCGACAGAGGCAAAAACAGGGGGAGGTTAAACTGAGGTCACAGCAATGGAGGAACAAAGGGTTTGGCAGAGAGCTATGTCTTCTCTCCCTATCCCTGTCTAACTCTCTCACTCTTTTTCTCTCTCTCTCTCTCTCTCTCTCTCTCTCTCTCTCTCTCTCCAATCTCTCCCTCTCTCTGTATCTCTTTATTCTTTTTCCCTGCCTCCCTCCCTCCCTCCGTCTCCGAGGCTTTGATCTCCTGGTCCCGGCGTAGGGGGAGACGGAGAGGGCCTCCCGGCTGTTCCAAGCCTCTACTTTAGCTATACTTCAAATCCTTGTTGCAGCACAGCACAGAAGTGTCTGTCTACGGTATATGTCTGAGACTAGACAGGAGCATGGCCTAATGACAGACGCGTACATATCAATCACCAGTGAGTCTACGCTGTAGGCTGTAGGAGTTGGATAAGGTCTCAGTAAGGACAATAAGGACACGGTCGAGAGCAGGGGAAGTTGGCGGAGGCAGAAATCATGTGTTTGATGCCATTCCTCATTTGATTCCATGGGTTACATGTGTGTTGGGGCGGCTGTGGCACAGGAGGTAGAGCCGCCGTCTAATGATTGCATGGTTGGCAGATCAGCGGTTTGAGCCCCGGCTGGTCACATGTCGAAGTGTCCTTGGGGAAGACAATGAACCCCAAATTGCTCCCAGTGAGCGGGCCGGCGCCTTGCATGGTAGCTTGCCGCCATTGGTGTGTGTGAATGGGTGAATGAGAGGCCGTTGTAAAGAGCTTTGGATAAAGGCTCTATATAAGTGCAGTCCATCCATTTTGTTACAATATGCCTGTCTTCTGATTTCTACCTCCACCAGCCTCCCCTATAGGAGAGAGAGAGAGAGAGTTGTGTGTGTGCGTTCATGCGTGTTTGTGCATGCGCGCGTGTGCATGTTTGTGTGAGAGAGATGTTACTGTTGTGTGGATGTTAGCTGGGCCTTGGTACACTCTGTGTGGCTGTGAATACTTATGTGTTCAGATGAGTGTGATGAATGTAATATCGCGCTAACCCCTTAATCAAAATGGCAATGCATTTCCAGCAGCATGAGTGGATCCCGAGGATGGATTTGCGTATTAATCACTGTTTGTGTAAATCTGCAATATGATAGATGAATAGGTTATTCTTGTTGATGATGTAGTGATTATGGGAATAATGGATACAACCACAAAATAGAATGAGAATAATTGTCATTCACAGAATTTCTCAAGTACGACAAGTTAGCGGTGTGACTCGTGTGATGTTTGGTAAATATAATTAAACCGCAACAGATTTAGCTGAATATAATCCACAGACCTAGAGTGGATATAGAACAGTTTTTATCGGTATTGTACACACTACAATTACGGTGACTGAACTGCTGGTAGAACTGCTGTTTGTGATATAGCAGTACTTTAGGGGCCTGATGAAAACCTAAGTGTCGAGACATTGTCAATAAACGGACTAAAAAGCAAGAACTGTAGTGTGACAGCCTAGAGTCCTCGTTTTATTCTGATTTGATAGATCGGTTCTCCTCAGTGAGCGCAGTGCCTGAAGTCAAATAGAACAGTGAAGTGACTGAAGAAATAGCCAGTGGTCTGGAACAGCCAAGGCTGCTCCTGCACCCAGATGATGGAGGAGGAACCTGACTGAATTATCCAGCCCATCATTGTCTCCCAGAATGCTGTCAACAAATAGCAGCTTTCAAATATTTCATTCCAAACAGGGGTAACGGCCAAAATTAGAATAAATGAATATGCCTCGCGCTAGGGGTCTGGACCCCTAACCTACCGTGACACAAACAGTTGGAACATCAAGAGAGCATTATTCAAATGAAGGCATACGGTGCCAACGGGAGGAGAGGATTCATAGGAGGAAAAACTGCTGAAAGGGTGAAGCTCTGGTGGGATGGCCTTCCACTATCTCTCTCTCTCTCTCACTCTCTCTCTGTCTCTCTCTATCACTCTTTCTCCCCCTCTCTGCCCACTCTCTCTCTGTCTGCCGCTCATTATCTCTCTCTCCCTCTACCCCTCTCTTTCTCCCTCTATCCCTCTCTTTCCCTTTCATAAACTGACGGCTCAATCACTAATCCTCCGAGCCAGGCAAGTAAGGTGAGTTAAACGGAGCAGGATTTTTTTACAGCCTGTTAAGGATATATACTTTCTCTCTCTCTCTCTCTCTCTCTCTTTCTCTCCCTCTTTCTCTCTCTGGCTTTGAGAGTTTCACCCACTCCTCCCTCCTCAGAGGGGATTATGGGTACATCATAGAGCGGAGGGTGGGTCATGTGATCTCGCCACTCTGCGGGGGATCAAAAGGAGCTCTGGATCGATGCGGCTGACATCCCTTGCCTCTCTGTATTCAGGAATTCAGGAAAGAGGAAGAGCCCACAGATCTACCGTAAAGCTGTGCAGGACACTGGCTGCAGCAAAGCTCAGGGTTTAATAGCACACGAGTCGACATACAGAAATCACACAGTCTACTATAGTATCAGGTGCTGCAGACTATTTGATGTTATATTGATAATGCATATCTATTCTATTCTGTTGACATGTATTATACTATACTGTATTTTATTGTATTAGAAGTTCTGAAGTATATCGGGGAGGGGGGAGGGGGAGGGGGGAGGGGGAGGGTTGCAGTGGCGGGCGGTGCATTTCACACCTAGGCCTTCAGTGATGTCCGACACATTCCTACCTGAATTATTCTACCTCTTAATACCATCGTTATGACGCCATGGCTCTAGAAACTAGACAGAAACACAGTATAACCGGGCGTTGCATCACCTTAACATAGTCAGACAGAGTTATATTAATATTTCCGAAGCATTTTTAATCAATAAATCCGCATTTACAATGAAGAGTGTTAAACTAACATATTTAAGATCGCTACATTACCCACGTCTGTCGTCTCGTCCACCATAATAGCGACAAAGGGTGCCTTTTTAATCTCCATTTTGATCTCTTCTCCCATCACTTCAGCAATAGCAAAAATCAGGTCGTTTTGTATTTTGCCTGACGTCCCAGTAAACACTTTGTTTGTGGACAGGTGGTAATGTAAATCTGGGTTGTTTTCAGCAAGAAAAGAAAGAAGCTCAACGTAGTTTCCTCTGTTTGTGGACTCGGCGCTTTCATCGTGTCCCCTAAATGAAAGTTATTGTTTACCCAAAAACAGGACACAATCGATCAGTATTATCGATCAGTCAACGAAAGGGTGAGCAAAAATAGGGACATACTGATCACCTTTTCGTTGTGGAGCTCCGTTTCCCTGCGCACTTTTTCGTTGAGCTGTAAATCCACTCGGGTGTCCCCCAAAGGTGTTCAAAAGTCGCACATCTACCGGCAAAGTTACGCATCTCAATAGTGAATATCAATAGTGCGTATCAATAGTGCGTATCCAATCAAAAGACGTGCTGGGTGCTGACATCATTGAGCCTTACAGCAGGCGCCGTTGTTGCTTTTGCTCGCCAACTCGAAATCTACGTAGGTTTCCACTAGGAACGCCACAGGTTTTCTCGTTCAACGTTAAGTTACAGGTCGTATTCGCGGCACGGTTTATTGTGCAGGCGGGCAGATTTTGGAGCCCCCTGGCAACACATTTTGATTGGATAAAAGCTCTAACATAAAGGCCAGCCCTCCAAATCTCAATCGGAGACTGGAAGCAGCGCAACCAAGAGGAAAGCTATGAAATGAAGAGAATAGACTATGGGGAATCATTAATACATATTTGTGGAAAAAATATATTAAAATAAAATGTATATTCTGATGATGTTTAGGCCAGCAGAGAAGGCCTTGCTGGCCCTGACGGCACACCACTGGAGGGTTGTAGTACATCTGGGATGTGGCTAGCTTTGTTCTGATTTATTCTTGCTGTTTTGTCCTTGCACCCTTGAAGAAAAACAATACAAACTAATGTAAGAAGAAATGTAAGAACATCAAACTACATTAGAACTTCCTTTGAACCTGTGAGAGAAAATTATTATATGTAATAAGCTACATTTAAGATTCAAACTCCATCATCTTGGGTTGAATGTCTGCAGCGGGCTGTAGAAGATGATTTCCTGTTGTCACACAATAGAACCAGTTTCTCTACTTGAAGCTTGACATTGGCTAGACAACAGACACATTTAAATGATCACAATGAAACCTGTGCCATACATTTACATGGAAACTCAGAACAATGCTGAGCCACACCAGAGTGATTGCCCGGCATTATTCACTCTGTAGTCACCACTCCTCGCTTTTGTTGTGCTGTGAGGAAGGGAGGGTCAGATTCCCCCCTAACCTTCATCCCCATCATCTTCCTCAATGTTCAGATCCCCACCCCTTGTAAATGATTGGTCTAAACTAGTCTAAACCTCACCCGAGGGCGGACCCCTTACCTGTGGAAACCTGATTGTATAAATGCTGAGATGACATGAATGATCGGGACTTTACGAGGAACTTTGAAACGTTCAGATGCGTCTGACGAACCTGTAAACTTCCTCCTTCTGCAGAAGAATATTAAATATCTTTTCTTATACATCTTGAAACGAAACAGGCTGCCATTATTGAATAATTTGCACTTACAAACCCCTTTGAGTCAACTATCTCCGTCTCCATCCATCTACCTATTCAGTCCCTCTCTCTCTGCCTCCCTCTATCTCTCTCCCTCCCACCCTCCCTTTCTCTCTGTCTGTTTTCATCCCTCTTTTGCTGTGTGTGCCAGCATAGCTCCCAGGGCTCGGGACACTAGATTGTGTTTTGATGCTCCAGCAAACCTTACAACTGCACTTAGCACTCAGGAGCCATAACATACATTACTCAGATCCCTAAATTCATCCCTCTCTCTCTCTCTCTCTCTCTCTCTCTCTCTCTCTCTCTCTCTCCTCTCCCCTCTCTCTCTGTCCCCCCCTCCCTTCTATTCCATCTCCTCCCTCTCTCTCCTCCATCCCTGTCTGTGCTTCTTTCCACTCAATCAGCCACATATCCCTCTCCTGACTGGCTTGTCCCTGATCACCTGCCTGGGAGTGCTCCATGCCTGGCTGGCTGGCTGGCTGGATGGCTGGATGGCTAGCTGGATGGCTGGCTGCGTGTCTGCATTCGTAATCATTGTTATTTATAAACCCCACTGTGCTCTGTTACCGCACTCTCTACGCCGTTGTTGTTTTGCTAGTTCATTAGAGAGAGAGAGAGAGAGAGAGAGAGAGAGAGAGAGAGAGAGAGAGAGAGAGAGAGAGAGAGAGAGAGAGAGAGAGAGAGAGAGACAGAGACAGAGACAGAGACAGAGACAGAGACAGAGACAGAGACAGAGACAGAGACAGAGACAGAGACAGAGACAGACACTGACACTGACACTCTGTGCAGATGGGTCATGTCCATAATTATCTCAGGACCCTGCTCCCCATTGCATGAAATGTTAAACCTTGGCGTGGTCTCAATGAACACAAATTAAGGAGGTGTGTGTGTCTGTGTGTGTGTGAGAGAGAGTGTGTTGGAAAACTCTCTTAAAGGGAGGTGTTTGTCATTTTCACACACACACACACACACACACACACACACACACACACACTGCCGTCCCTCTGATAGAAACTCCCACTGGAGTGTGGGATTTCAGAACAAACTGTGCCATATGCAGTAATGATATCTTTTCCAACCCCTCCTTCTGAATGAGCACAAATCAAACAACACACAGGTTCTCCTCCCACCTCCATCACTTGGAGTCAGACACAAGAAATTCCAAACATTGTAGCAATTACTACTACAACACTTGTTTTGCTGTAAATACGCAAGTAATCACCCAGTAATTGATTGTTATCATTAAAAAAGTCATAATAGACTGCAAATGTTTTCAGCTGAGGGGCAAGGGCAGCTTTCTCATGTCTATTGTCTATTTTTATGTAAAACACTGCTCAATCAAACATCTTTCTATCATAATTGGCAACATGATTTGATACTCAGGTTTTATTGTATAAACCACACAGTCACCACAGTGAGTCACCACAGAGCTTTACATTAAGCCTGTCCCCCAGTTGACAAATGGAATGTTCACGCAGACTATTGTGACACTTGATAATGATAACAACATCATGTAAAGTGTCACCAAAATGTATGACTTTTAGACTGGAGCACATCTGTTTGAAGACAGATTTTTCAGGAACACAAGCTTAACATTTCCATCCCAGATGTATCCACAGTTTCATTCTGTTTATTTCCAAAGAGTAAATGACCTCCTCTTGGTCTGTCCTCCTCTGTCAAAACAGCCAAAAAGCAGCCTAGCAGAACCCCTAACACCCCAGTAGAACCTCTAACAGACCAGTAGAACCTCTAACAGACCAGTAGAACCTCTAACAGACCAGTAGAACCTCTAACAGACTAGTAGAACCTCTAACAGACCAGTAGAACCTCTAACAGACCAGTAGAACCTCTAACAGACTAGTTGAACCTCTAACAGACCAGTAGAACCTCTAACAGACTAGTTAGTAGAACCCCTAACAGGATGAGAGATACAGGATAAGAGACCATGACGCTACCTGTGGTCCATCAACACCTGTGGTCCATCAACACCTGTGGTCCATCAACACCTGTGGTCCATCAACACCTGTGGTCCATCAACACCTGTGGTCCATCACAGAAGAGAGTCAAAGAGGTTCTGGGGTGAATTCAATCAAGGGTCTCCACAGAGAGAGGGAATGGAGAGGTAGAAAAAAGACACACACCTCAGGTGCCTTCTTTTCTCCTTCAGCGATGGGAGGGTGAGAGCGAGAGAGAGAGAAAGAGAGAGAGAGAGAGAGAGAGAGAGAAAGAGAAAGAGAGAGAGAGAGCCAGCCAGCCCCCTTGACGTCCATATTTGGAGAATCCCTGCCCTCTTCTCCCTACAGAGCTGAGTTCCTGCTGCTCTAAACTGAGAGAGGACATCAGTAAAAGCGTGACCACACTCGCCTCCTGCTGACACGATCGATGGGGTCGGCAGGAGGGGAAGCCTAGGGTTGAGATTTTGGCATTGAGTTTTTTCAAGACATCTGAAACTAAGTGGCCTTCTGTCCTTCAGAAATATTTTATAAGTTCAGGTCCTGTCACAATCTCTTAAAGGTGACTGACTTTGTGCCTGACAGAAATGAGAAAAGAAAGGAGGAAACACTGTTGCGACTGGGGAACGTTGATAGGTCTGATACGAGAGGTCTCCAACATTGCTCCAGAGGAAGAACGAAACGGAGAACCACGAAATGTGGAAATGAAATCAACAGTTTTATGTAGACGGATGCTTTTGACACAGGGATGATCTGATCTGTATCAGAACAACATGTTGAGGACATTTCTGATGTAGAGATCCTAGTAAGTTGTCAACGGAACACAACAGACCAATCCCATCCCTTCAAACCGAACCGTGTCCACCTATCGATTCCAGCAGAAAAGATCCTAGCTCTCCGACCCGGGCCGACCGACTCTCTCCCCTGCCAAACCCATCAGTCCTCACTAAGATAAAATGTCCGGCATTCGTTCTGTTTTGTTCCCAACCCCGGTTGTCCCCCGGTCGCCCCCCTGCAGCCTACCCTCTCTGTGGGGGTCCCCCTGCAGCCTACCCTCTCTGTGGGGGTCAGGAAGAGGACAGACCCACTGGTTGATGCCACACCGCCACACGCCTCCTCATTCCCCTGCTCCGTCACGGTTTTCACTCTGAATTATCCAATCTGGGTTTGAGCTTAATCCAAAACCAGCAGCTGCCCGGGGCGGAGGGATAGAGGGGTGGAGGGATGGAGGGATGGAGGGGTGGAGGGATGGAGTGGGAAAGAGAATCAGGAAAGAGAGAGAGGATCCAGCTCTGTCCTATAACACCATATCATTTTCCCACACCATGCAGACTCTGTGATTAGAGTGGAAGTAGCTATCCGAATTGAAGGTTGACAATGAGTTGAAGAGAACTGCTTACTTGACTGTCTGTTGAAATGTATAAAATGTAGGTGTTTCTTTTGGAAGATAGAAAGTGAGCGCAATACATTTACGCTGTGTGTAAGTAAGTAGTCATCATTATACACAGGTCCAAGTGTTCAAGTTCAAATCTGGTAAACTATAATTTATCACATGATGAACATACCTGGAAGTGGAGAAAACAAAAACTGAAAGGATGAGTTTCAGCACGTTGGATAGCTCCTCTTCCTCTCCTTTCCTCTGCTTGCTGGATTCTATTAAAGGTTAGAAGCTCATTTAGCTTCCTGTCTCAACCCCCCCCCCCCCCCTCCTTCACATCACACTCATGTGTCATCTGAGTCCAGCGCCGTAAAGGTACGCTCTGCTTCATTAACTTTCGTTTAAAATAATTAACATCACTTTTTAATTTACCTTCATAAGCACCCAGCGCCATGACCGCACCCCCCCGCAGTGACTTTGACAACAACAGTCAATAACAAAAGCACTTACTCTAAACGTTTTTCTAAAACAATTATCACATGCATGATGGAATAATATAATAATAGGCTTACACATGACCTTCGTTATGAAGCAGACCTCTCTGCAGATCAATGTAGCCACGCGTGTTTGATACCGTTCCTCATTCTGTTCCATGCATTACAATGAGCCGGTCCTCCCGTCGATCTCTAGCGATTTTTCCTTCTTCTAGCATTGTGACTGCCAACGGCCCCTGGCCCCGAGCAGAGATTACTTTTGTTGTGATGACTGATGGATAGATGATTCACTTAATTAGACAAATGTATTTGTTGCAAGTCGCTTTCGATAAAGGCGTCTGATAAATGCAAAAAAAGGGACGGTGAAACCGGGAACAAGTCGGCAACCAATCAAACTTTTATTCTGAAAAATTAAAATACATTTTGAAAATCGATGACACACTCGGTAGTCAAGCCAAAAATATTGCAAGGCAATGGATTTGGTGAATAATCCCCACTACTCCTTAGTTAACTATAACACTACTTTCCATTGTAAACAGGCTCACAAAACAAGCTGTGTTAGTTGACTAGCGAGTGTGTCGTTGATTTTCAACAACGCTGAAATGTATTAAAAGTCTGTACATTTAATCGGCTGCTGACTTGTTCCCGGTTTCACCAGCTGCTGTCACATGGGAAAAATGGAAAGTAAATGGAAAAAAATGTAAACGCCTCCACTGGTATGCTGACTTTGTAGATAGGTCAAAGGATTTTCCCTTAGGCCATGGAAACGCTGTATGGATAGGCTTACGGAGAGGCAGAGGGAGGTTTTGACAAGAAACCCCACCATTGCCCTGGGGCTCACACAGAGAGACTCTCCGGGGTGTTAAAAGCCCACAACCAATACAGATTGTCCTTCGTGAACACTAAACGAGGATGGTCTCTAGATCAATGTCACACATGTTTAGATGGCAGTGTTGAGATGTGTTTGACTTAGTGGCCTCCCCGGGGAGAAACGGAGGCTTTGTGGTGCTCTTTGATAAGCCCATGAAAGACGGTTTTCCACAGTGAAACGCCGGCCAGAACGTTTATCCCTGAGTATTCAGTATTCCATGCCCATCCTCTTTGTTAATGGAATTGAGAATTCTGAGTCTGTCCTCCTAGCCATTGGTTGGTCTCTCTCTCTCTCTGTCCCTGTCTCTCTCTCTCTCTCTCTCTCTCTCTCTCTCTCTCTCTCTCTCTCTCTCTCTCACACACACACACACATACACACACACAATCTCTCTTCCTCCCTCCCTCAAAGGTCCTGTGCGTATAAAACGATTTCATTTCATTTTCATTCTATTATGATTCACCTTTTCACTCCCTCTGCCTTTTCTCTGAGGAGTTCTTTGCGTCGAGCAGATGGGACAGAGGGAGAGAGAGAGAGGGACAGAGAGAGAGAAAGGGAGAGAGAGCGAGAAAGAGAGAAAGAGAGAAAAAGAGAGAGAGGGTGGGGGGGGGGGGGGAGAGCGTGTGAGAGAGAGAGCGAGAGAGCGATGAGATTCAATTCCTCCAGTATATTCTATTCCACGGGTAGGCGGAGCATTCTAGAACCACACAATACCGTACTGAAGGGTCACACGGCGCATTCTCCACTCAGCATTTCATTAAGCTAACCTTATTCCATATCATAATGCCATTCACAGAGCTCATAAGGTTTTAAATGACCTCTCCTCCCCGCTCCCTTGAAACTAACCATTATGATCAGCAGGCTGTTCCATATCTCTGACCTCTCTCTCCTTCTCTCTCTCCTTCTCTCCTGCCACTGTTCATTACTGCACTTTGAATGCACAATTTGTATTCTCATTCACCACCAGACCGTTGGTGTTAAATTGGCCTTGATGCAGCGAAGTGAGTCTATAATCCTGGGCTTGTCCTGTAACGTACTCCTTGCACGCGGCACACAGCGGCTGACAGGGAAAGAGGGGCCGATGTTCCACCGTGCATATGAACAGGAACCAAAGGTACACAATCAAATCAATCAAGGTTGAGATAGTTTCCTAGGACCCAACATGAGATCTGAATGCTTTACTCTGGTTGTATGCATATCTCCTGTACTCTGACCTCTAAGATAGATACTGTAGTTCTGTGGTGTGGTGTGGTCAGTAGGCTAGCTGTGAGGAGATAGGGGTTTAGTGAGTAGGCTAGCTGTGAGGAGATAGTGGTTTAGTGAGTGTTGGTTCTTGTTTTAAATAACTTGTATGAAATAGATCACGAGAGAAACTTCTGAATTCTAAGGTCATGTTCTCACATGAAAGTCCGAATCGTGACCCGGAGCAAGTGGATGAGTTCGCAACATTGTTGCATAAATGATTTCTCTGATTTGCGTTCTCACAGCCCTTCATGTAAACGAAGTAACATACACAATCGAAGCAACAGACGTGGTAGTTGATTGGTCAGAAAAAAATGTAATTGCCTGTTCATTCCTCTCTTATCCAGATCAACACGCATGCTCTGTTGTTTTCCTATGGACTGCCTCGAGCAGCTTTCTCACCAAAAGCGAAGCGACGCAAAGTGATCGATGCGTCGTTTGTAACCGGAGCGAAACCACCCTTTTCAAACAGAGCATCTGTTGGTTCTTTGCTGCGGGAGTGACTTCGAATGCGCGTTCTCACCGCTCCAAATGACGCAGAGCAAACACATTTTATCCTAAACTCCGATTCCAAGTGAAGCAAATGTTCTAGTGAGAACACACCCTAGGACTATATATTAAACAGAATTACAGTTTACAGGAACACAGTGAAGGTAGCTGATGTTGGCTGGCTGAAGGCTGAAGTGAAGAGAGACCGTGTCTGGGGGAGGGTCACACCCTTATACCTTCTGGTATGCAAAAATAGCTTCAAACAATGGTCCTATCACTTTTGCTTTAGAGATTATCAAGGTGTGAAAAAGGGTTGCTCCCCAATCAGGTTCCATTTTGAAATACAGTCACTCAAGCCCAATTTATGCTTCTGCGTAAAATCGACGGCGTAGGCTACGGCGCACCTCTCCAAAAATGTAACTACGCGGCAGTGCCTACGCAACCGTAAGCACTGTGATTGGTCCGCTTGGTAGCACATGATTCCGATATGATTCCGACTCTCTCGTAGGCCAAAATGTGGAAGCCATGACAGAAAAGTCATTAACTTTTTCTGTAATTACTTTAGATTTGAAAAATGATGATGACCATCGTATTATCCTAGTTTAATGTCATTTCAATGCTATGGAAGCGTCAGGCACAGCCTTCCCATAGCGCGATTCACATTTACGAGATGTACAATCCTGTTTATTTAGAAATAAATGATTAGTTACAGGGAGCCCCATGGCTGTTCAATGATATGTATGATAGACATATTTAATGTAAAGTTATCTATAAGAACTGTGATTGGTCCGCTTGGTAGCGTCACATTCCGACTCTCTCGTAAATGCCGAAGTCATGACAGAAATGTCATTTACTTTTTCTGTAATTACTTATTAATAAAGATTTGAAAAATTATGATAACCATCTTATTATCTTAGTTTACTGTCATTTGCACAATGCATTATAGACATTTTCTTTACAACAAGCATTAAAAAAAAAAAATGTTGATCTCTATTATGCCGCTATGAGTACACGGACCAACGCGGAGCCGTAAAGACCAACGCAGAACTATAAACCGGGAGAGCCCTTGCGCAAGCTACGGCGTAGCCGCGCGTAAATTCGACGCAGAAGCATAAATTGGGCTTCAGGCTCGATTTTGAAACAACCACATGGTCTTCTAAGGACAATGGGTCATAAACCCTAGTCCCCCCCCACAGCCAGGAGAATCTAAATGCAAATTATACAGATCCATACATTCTATACAGTTTATATGGTTTGTGTGTGTGTGTGTGTGTGTGTGTGTGTGTGTGTGTGTGTGTGTGTGTGTGTGTGTGTGTGTGTGTGTGTGCGCCAAAATATACCACATGAGTAGGCTAGCTGTGAGGAGATAGTGGTAGATAGTGGTTTAATGAGTAGGCTAGCTGTGAGGAGATAGTGGTTTAGTGTGTAGGCTAGCTGTGGGGAGATAGTTGTGGCTGGTGTGAGTATCTGAGAGGAGGGAGTTTTCAAGCTGAACATGACAGGCCTCATTACTACTAATGAGAGGTGGCTCCTATACCGAAGTACCTCGTTAGGCTGGGACATCACAAGCTAGCTGGTCATAGAGAGAGAGAGAGAGAGAGAGAGAGAGAGAGAGAGAGAGAGAGAGAGAGAGAGAGAGAGAGAGAGAGAGAGGAGAGAGAGAGAGATGGAAGGAGAGAGGGAGAGAGGGAGAGAGGGAGGGAGAGAGAGAGAGGGAGAAAGAGAAATGGTATGGCATGGCAGTGCTATTTTCAGTGTGCTCCATTATTCATAGTACTCACAGTACTCACAGTATTTGTTTAGTGCTGTTTAGTCTGGCTGTGTGGTTTGTTTTGTGCTGTTGTGATCGCTGTGTGACTACCGCAGGGCAGCAGTGGAGGGGGGAGGGTGGATGTGAGGGGGGAGAGGGGAGAGGGGAGGGTGGATGTGAGGGGGGGTGTGAAGGAGGAGGGGCCCTTTGGGACAGGAGCTACACTAGGACCACTTTCTATGCCAAGTGTTCCCGCAGGATCTGACTGCCTGTCTGTCTGCCTGCTTGACTGCCTGCCTGTCTGACTACTTTCCTACTTGTCTGTCTGCCTGCCTGCCTGTCTGACTACTTTCCTACTTGTCTGTCTGCCTGCCTGCTTGACTGCCTGCCTGTCTGACTACTTTCCTACCTGTCAGTCTGTCTGCCTGCCTGTCTGCCTGCCTGCCTGCCTATCTGACTGCCTGTCTCCCTGCCTGCCTGCCTCTCTGACTACCTGTCGCCCTGCCAGCCTGTCTCCATGCCTACCTACCTAAAATGCTGTTTTTCTGTCTGCCTGTCGCTGACTCCACTTAGTGCACAGAGCCGTGAAAAAGGGAGCATGTGAAAGAAGAGAGAGAGTGAAAGAAGAGAAAGAGAGAATGAAAGAAAAGAGAGAGAGAGAGAGACTACATTCTGGTATGCCTCCTTGTCTCTTAATGCCATCTATTGTTTTCCTCACAGACTGTCAAGGACACAATCTGTCTCCTCTTTCATTCATATCCTTATATTTCTATTAATTTCTCCAGTCATCCTTGTTAACTCCCTTCATTTCTCCTCCTCAGTTTCCCTCAAACTCCCCCAGTCCATTACTGTAAAACAGTGTGCAGTAGGTCATTGAGTTTCCTTTATCTCCTCCTCTGTTATTCTCTCTCCCCTGTCGCTCTTTCTCCTCCCCTCTCTATCTGATCTCTCTCTTCCTCTATCTCTCTCTCTGTCTCTCTCTCTCTCTCTCTCTCTGATCTCTCTCTCTGTCTGATCTCTCTCTCTCTCTCCCTGTCTCTCTGTCTCTTTCCCTCTCTCTGATCCTCTCTCTCCCTCTCTCATGGCCCAGTGGTTGTATCATCACAGTTAGAGCAATCTCTGTCCTTCTCTTTACAGGATGTGCTGGCCCAGCTCTGAGGCTTCAGTGAGCTGAATATGGCTACGGTGTTCATCACATAACTGGATGGCCCACTTCTCTCAATATCCCCAAAAACAACAGTCGTTTGAAATCAAATCACTGCGGTTGAGTGGCCTCTGATCATAGTCTCTGATATATGTAAATATCACAAGGTGAGGTGAGGTAAAGATGAAAATGTAACCCACAACCAGGTATGTGATAAAAAGTCACTAAATGCAGCGATTTTGCTAACGTTACAGTTGTGGCAAAGCTGGGGTGAGTAAAAAGACACTCCAACGCATGCGTCTGGTAATGTCCTCCGGTTTGGAGCAGCTGGGGTTTGAAGATGCTTGTTGAACCGACAGTTTTCACTTTCGCTGAGGGAGCTAATATCAGTGTCCAGGTGGCTCCGAACCATCTCCGCTCCACGTGGTACAATGGGTTTCCTGTGTCATTGTGGCTTGCATTTCAAGTGGCATCTTTCTAATCATGACGACGTAGACATGTCTAAGAATGCATTTCACCATGTAATATCCCAATATAGTGAAAATACCACCGCTCATCCGTGATCAGACTTAGCTGGGGTGCTGCAGCTGAAGAGTATTGAATAGAGTGCAAAAAAGCAGCATTTGCACACTCAAATCTGTGCAAAAAACGATGTTTATTGCGAGCTTTCGGTCTCGAGGCTCTCGGACCATTGTAAACAACAGCTGTATGACGCGTTGACCAATCAACGGTCTGCAGCGTCACATCGTAGCATGGATAGTACCTTTCGCTCCGAGTCAGGAAGGATAGCTAAAATCAGTACGGGTACTACGGCCCGGAACAGGCCAGTTGGCAGTGGAGAAAGCAAAACAAAGCGGGCGCACGGGTTCTGGTATGGTACGGGGCGGTAGTGGAGAAGCGCCATTGGTAAGGTGTGTGTTCTGTGTCTCATTGCATGACTAGGACCTCAGAGAACCTTTCCTCCCCAGATGCATTATGCATGCCGGTAATTGAACTACTTCTGTTAAACATTTAGGTCCTCTGTATTGTTCAGTAAACCCAGCAGATGCATAATGTATTTGGCTAAGTAAACACGATCGAAATACAGGCGCTGCAGATGGCTGACACATTCTCACACACGTACACGCTCACGCACACACACACGCACACGCACACGCACACACACACACACGCACGCACGCACGCACGCACGCACGCTCACACACACACACACACACACACACACACACACATGCACACACGCACATATGTGCACTGCTGTTTACCATGTACATGAATATTCTTGGTTTGTCCTTGAACAATTGTCAATTACATTTTCATGCTGATGAAGACGACCTATCCCTTCAATCTTGTCCCTCCTAAAGAAAAAAGAAAAGTTAAAAAGTAATTCTTCCTTCTTCTAGCATTGTGACTGGCAATGGCCCCTCGTCCTATTAGATAGTTTAGATTTGTGTTTCTTATGATGACTGATGTATAGATGATTCACTTGCTTAGACAAATGTACTTCGCTTTGGATAAAGGCGTCTGCTAAATGTCTAAAATGTAAATGTAAATAAACAAACCAGAGTATGCCTTCATCTGATTGGTCCGTGTGGATCCTTTAAGAAGGTAGGAACTCAAAACAGGACAATTAGTGTTTACATAATTGTCGTCGTCCCCCCTCCCCTTCCCCCACCCACCCCCTAAAAGCTGTCCAAGAGTGCATTATTACAAATGTAACAAGAGAATTAAGAACGGCTTCATGGTTTAACGGTCTGCAGCTTTGCTTAATTTACACCATGTTTCTCCTTATTGGACTCCGCAATTACAATTACAGACTGGTTATTAACGAGAGAACGGAGCGTGAGACATAAACGAACGAGCCACTTTGTTCTTCCAATTAGTCATGATTCACTGTGAGGCTCGGGCTGTGGCTTTTACTGCTGCTGCGGCCCCTACGGTGGCACAGAGCTGGGTACTCCTCAGGAGGGATAACAGCAGATGTTGACATTCACTGAGGTGGTGCCTCTTTGGTAAACGGTAAAGGGACTGCACTTATATAGCAAATTCCAAATTATTCCAAAGCGCTTTACAATGGCCTCTCATTCACCCATTCACACACACATTCACACACACATCCACACATCGATTGCGGAGAGCAACCATGCGAGGCGCCGACCCCTGAGAAGAGGTGTGTACTCATCTCGCCTTTTCAATGAGAGTTCACGGCGCCCTCTGTAAATACAGTGTCTCGGTTCTACTGTATTTGTGGCTTCTTTGTGTTGCTAACGCCTTCTGCCTACTGTACAATTACACCAAATGAAACAAAAAATAAATAGATGTTACTGTCTATTACAGACCTGGGCATTGTACAGCCCCCGGGCCCTGTGTGAGGTCAATAAAAAAAAATGTGACGCTGCAGACCGTTGATTGGTCAATGGAAATCGAAATGAAGTACTATCCAGTTAGAATTATAAAAGGATCTAGTTGTGTTTTCCTGCTGGTCTCACTGCCTGGGTTTGAACAGACTTTGGGATCAACTACAACATCTCCATAGCCTACGCTACATTATAACTTTGCATCCTCAATGGTCAATGGAAAAGCGCCAATAGTTAGTAGTGGGGATGTGCCGATCATTCACTCACTCATCCATTGCATTGCAATATTTTGACTTGACTAGTGAGTGTGTCATTGATTTTCAACAACATTGACATTTATTTACATTTTTCTGAATAAAAGTCTGAAACTTTTCTTTTTTTCAGACTAAAAGTCTGAACCTTTTTTTTCTGAATAAAAGTCTGAAAAAGAAAATGTTGAATAAAAGTCTGAAAAACATTTTCAGAATAAAAGTCAGAATCTTTTTTTTTCTGAATAAAAGTCAGAATTCTTTTTTCTGAATAAAAGTCAGATTGTTTTAATGAATAAAAGTCTGAACAAAAGAATTTCTGAATAAAAGTCTGAAAAAAAAAGTTTCTTATAATATTAATAATAATAACTTTTTATTTGTATAGCACTTTTCCTGCAAAGGTTGCAGCTAAAACTGCTCCAATCATTATATAATCATAATTAAATTATTTAGTAATTTAAAGGCAATATTAAAAAGATGGGTTTTTAGTCTTGACTTGAACATATTTGTCATATTTGACATTTGTCATATTTGTCAAATGGCTTGAGGAAGTCACTCACTTATTCTGCATAAATAAATAAATAAAACAGGAGGACAATATTAACTGTCTCCAGAGTATGACATTGTATGCCATTGTATGACCATGTATGACATTTGTCATACATTTGACATTTATGTATGTCATGGTACCCTACTTCCTGTCTGTGATAGGAGAGCTGTGATTGGTTGGATAAGGTCAGAACATTTCTCTCCGGCCATTCCAAGTTTGTGTTCACAGTACGCTTGTGTACAAGAAAGGGAGAAAGTCTGAACATCGCCTGGGGTGGATGGGTTTACAAACGCGAGTGTTTACCATCGACCATTTGAACCAAAGATCTACACTGAACGCATTAAGTCTCAGTCGGTCTCCTTTATGTGAAATCAGTATACAATGCTTCACTGTTTGTCAGCGTTTGTGAGAAGGCTGTTTCTCTGGAGACAGTTAATATTGTCCTCCTGTTTTATTTATGCAGAATAAGTGAGTGACTTCCTCAAGCGGAGAGGAGCGTTTTATTTCCTGTGAGGCTATAAACATTTCAATAAGGCTGACGTTAATGTGATGACTCTGTGGGTTAAGACAGAGAGCGTTGAGCTCGTAGAGTCGTGCTGCTGGTAGCTGTGATGTGATGGAGGAGGTGATGAGGAGGAGGTTCCTAGGGATTGGAGTCAGCCTAGAGGTGTCATAGATATAATAGGCACACACACACGCACACACACACAGACACACACACACATGCGCACACACACGCACACACACACACACACATAGCACAGACACACACACACGTACACACTTTGGATTTGGAAAGGTTTTGTTTACGATTGTCCACCATTAGAGCACCAGACCCTAGTCCCAGACACGTCACACCGACTGGAGTGGATCTGCTCAGATCACTGCCTCTCCAACCCACAGGGTCCCACACTGCCCCTGCCTGCATCAGAAAACCACATCTCTCTCCTGACAAAATATGAAACATTGTTCACCTCGTGTATCTCACAGCAGAGACATCACGTGCAATCTGCTTGACAAGAGTGATTGTGTCTGGAGCGGTTAAGCAGGCAGACAGTCAGACTTGGATTCGGCGTTGTTTAGAATTCACTAATGACCTTGTGCCTTATACCGAAACCTTCTGCTCAGTCAGAAAGTCTTGTGTGTGTTCATCCGCGTCGGTCAGCGGTTAGCGCCATCAGACAGAGCAGGGTAATGTATCAAACCTGTCTGTGATTATGTATCATAATGTGTGTGTGTGTGTGTGTGTGTGTGTGTGTGTGTGTGTGTGTGTGTGTGTGTGTGTGTGTGTGTGTGTGTGTGTGTGTGTGCTAGCGTCGCTCACTGTGTGTGTGTGATCATGTTAACGTAGCGTACCGGCTGTTTACTTGCATCTGCTTCTTATCTGAATCATCCGTATTGACTTTTCTGCTCAGCGGCTTGTTTATTGTTCTCTCCACGGACTCTAATTAATCACACGGTGAAATATCTATTTACGTTCTCCGTGGCTATTTGTACCACTTTGTACCACTTGGGTTTGAACAGGTGGAATAATTTCCAATCTCTCGCTGTTGTGTTGATGCTTTCCCACTGAAACGTCGTGACTCGCCTAGCGAACGCCCGTAACCGCGCATGTTCTGTAATGTAACGAGGGAGTCATGGAGAGGTATGAGGGCTTCTCACTGGCTGTCTTTTCTTACCAGCGTCAGAGTAAGTATGTCATTTAGTGAATCATTCTGTACATCCCTACCTCCTCCTATCAATAAGCTGGTGTGTCATACACAGGGAACCGCTGCATCCCAGTGACAAACGAGGCTGATTAATTAAGCACTCAGCTCTATTGATTAACACTGTGACGCTGTGCAGGACCAGCTATTCACGGCACTACAGGGGAAAAATAACATGTTTGTTTCTAAAGCCCCTTTCACACATAGTTCCCTGTAAATTGCATGGAATCCCGACCCGTGTCAGCCGAGCATTTTCACCGTTCACACATGACCGAATTAGCCGGCAATTGCCTGGTTGCTCCCTTTCACATATGGCTACGACCCGGGTCTTGAATCACGCAGAGACTGCCATATACCATACATATGGCGGGATGTAAGGATCTTGTAACGTCGCAAACAATAGCGGCATTGAAAAAGTTTAGTTTATGTTCAACTGGAAAAGGTAGTGAGCGCAGATTTCGTGTTTTGACTTCGCTGGGAGTTCATAAAAAATGCCTTTCCACCAAAGAACCGTGGAGCCGCGGCATGCTGCTGCCATCTCTCTCCCTCTCCCTCTCCCTCTCCCTCTCTCTCTCTCTCTCTCTCTCTCTCTCTCTCTCTCTCTCTCTCTCTCTCTCTCTCTCTCTCTCTCTCTCTCTCTCTCTCTCTCGCGCTCTCTCTCTCTCTGTCTCTCTCTCTCTCTCTCTCTCTCTCTCTCTCTCTCTCTCTCTCTCTCTCTCATGCACGCACACACCCCTTTTGCCTCTCTTAGCTCCTTCTTTCTGTTTTTCTTTCTCTCTCACTCCATGTCTCTCTTTCTCTCACTTTCACACTTTCACACTTTCACACTTTCACACACACACACACACACACACACACACACACACACACACACACACACACACACACACACACACACACACACACACACACACATACACACACCACACACACACACACACACACACACACAAACACACACACACACACACACAAACACACACAACCACACACACACACACACACACACACACACACACACACACCTTTTCCCTCTCTTATCTCCTTCTTTCTTTCTCTCTCTCTCTCTCTCTCTCTCTCTCTCTCTCTCTCTCTCTCTCTCTCTCTCTCAGAGCCACGTCTCTTTATTAATAGGTTCAGACATACAATCCCACCATCATTGTACAACAGGGTTTCAGAGGGTAGACATCTAATTCAAGTCGACATACATTTTGCAGGCTAAGCATAACAGGAAGAATGGCTGGAACAAAATGAGACGTTGAAATGCACCCACCCACCGACTCACGCACGCACGCACGCACCCACGCACACGCACACACACACACACACACACACACACACACACACACACACACACACACACACACACACACACACACACACACATCTCTGAGGGCATTCCCTCTCTGACTCACCAATACCAATCCGGATGATCCCTCAATCCTTCTATCCCTCTTACCCTGCCTGTGTTGATCCCCACAACCCTTCCTCCCTCTGTTCCTCGTTCTGACAGGTACAACACTGGCTCTGATCATTGACCGTCATCGATCACACAGCAATCACACAGAGATACTCCGACATGAACATCTCTTGATTTCTATGTAGAAATGGAACATATATCGTCAATTATTTTGACGATATAATTATATATATACATATTTAATTATGATTATAAAATGATTGGAGCTGCAACGTTTGCAGTACGTAAAAGTTATTATTATTATTATTATTATTATTAATATTATCGCTTATGCTCAGATATCTTATTCAATATCGTACTGCTGCGGACTCAAACACGGGGGGGGGGGGGGGGTGAGGAACCTTCTGAGCTAGCTGCTGCTGCCCTGTCAGAGTATGGGAGGACATGAGGACGTATTGTAGGGCAGTGAACACGCGTGTTTACGACGGGGGATAACAGAGAGGGAGAAAAGGTCAGAAACGGTCAGTTTAGCTGAAGACAGCTCTGCTCCGTGCAACATCTCTCCATCTCTCTGTCTCTCTATCTCTCTCTCTCTCTCTCCCTCTATCTCTCTCTCTCTCTGTCTCTCTCTTTCTATCTCTCTGTCTCTCTTTCTCTCTCTCTCTCTCTCTCTCTCTCTCTCTCTCTCTCTCTCTCTCTCTCTCTCCCCTGCTCTCTCTCCCCTGTCCCCACTCCCCTGCATGGCTAGTTCCATGTCAGTCCTTAATTGTGCTAATGTTCCCCCAGACCTGCGGGGGAGCTCAACTCACAACAGCCAAAACAGAGCAGACATTTGTCAATTCACAGGCATCACATGATCCCCTTTCTCTCTCTCTCTCTTTCTCTCTCTCTCTCTCTCTCCCCCTCTCTCTCTCTCTCTCTCTTTCCCCTCTTAATCATTGTCTTCCCTCCGTGTTCCCCTGTTCTCTCAGACTTGAGGGGGCGTGCAATGGTGCAGTAACATCAATACAGCATGAAGTCTTGTCCTGGAGCTCAGGGGAGGGGGGTGGGGGGGTGGGGGGCCTGCATGTCACATGTAATCACTCTGATTTATCAGATCCGCTCACTCTGCATGTAGGCAAGATCCCCCGCTGAGGAGAGGTTTCCTGCATTGTCGTCCCCCCCCCCCCCCACACACACACACACAGAAAGAGAGAGAGACACACACACACACAGAGAGAGAGAGAGAGAAGGAGAGAGAGAGAGAGAGAGAGAGAGAGAGAGAGAGAGAGAGAGAGAGAGAGAGAGAGAGAGAGAGAGGGAGAGAGAGAGAGAAATAGGTCGAATGAACCACAGCACAGGGAGGAGAGAGATTTTGGTGAAAAGAGATGAGATGGATGGATGGATGGATGTGAATGGATAGGAGAAGTATGACAAGGGGAATACAGACACAACGACAGAGACAGAGAAAAGAGACAGAAACAAAGACAGAGAGAAAAGTGTGATACTATTCACAAAAGCAGAACGGGAGCCTGTTGTTTCGTAGAAAGATTGTATTACACCAATTGGATTACAGGCGACTTTTTCCCCAACGCTTGTAGTTGCAGCCTGTCATTAAAGTCCCTGTGGAAATCACTGAAAAGTTGTTCTGAACAAGGGATTAGACTGGTAGAGGACATGGCAGCACCCGTGGGGACTAGTCCCCCTGTGCTGCTGCTACTGTATGTCAGCACTAGGCAGGGGGAATACAGCACAAGGCTTGTTAGTCAGGGGAGGTAGAAATCAGAGCACATGGTTTATATACCATTCCTCATTCCATTCCATGCATTACAATGAACTTGTCCTCCGATTTCTACCTCCACCAGCCTCCCCTGATGTTAGGTCATAAGTGAACAATGTGACTGTTGAAAAAAAAAATCCAAAACACAATTTCATAAAGCACAGTATGAAATGACGTAGTGTATATAAATGTTTTCTTTCTACATATATATTATAGTATATTCTTGGAGGAAAATATGTTTACTGTATGGTCAATTAAAAGAGCTGACTGAAGCCCTGTCTGGATGGCATAACAATTACCTGAGGACCTCGGTAATATATTTTTTACCCTAGGACCCCAGTGATTTTAATGACTGGTCCGGATGGAATAAAAAATCTCCATGCATGTTTGCGTTACGGGTGCAAGCTGCCATTTAACATCACAGAAGAAGAAGCTGTTCCCAGATGTTTCGTCAGACCCACAACACGTGTACGTTTTAACTCACGTGTAGTTTTAATTCTATGGTTTCGGAAAAGTACTGACAGTACATAGGCGCAGGGCTCTACAGTGCGACCATTTCACTCGCATTTGCGACTAAAAATACATCTGTGCGACTAGAGAAATAAATTCACGAGCACACGTGCGAGTACAGAGATATATATATATATATATATATATATACTTTTTTTTTATTCTAAAAATAAATCTGCGCGAACCGTGTGGCCACATTTTAAGCCGTCAGCCAGCCCGCTACGACCACGGGAAGTCATGTTAAAAGTGAAGTTACTTCTGTTAAACTGGCGCTAAGCTAACATCGCTAATCGCTAACTCCCTTTTGGGCCTTAAAGAGACAAGCGCCCTTTTCTCATCTCAAGCTTCATTAGCTTCATTAGCTCACCACATCTACAGATTTGGTCCCACACACTCCAGATTTGAACCCAAGGTTACAACCAGGGTTAACTACCCAGGGTAGAAAGTAGAAAGCTCTCAGACCTTCAGAACCCATTGAAAGTAGTGGAGGTACTCCAGAAGTCCAAATGCATCTCTAATCCTAGGAAACCCTAGGAAGCAAGTTGCCTAATGGCATGAAAATGCAACATGTTGTACTTGAGTGTGGCAGAGAGGTGGGACCCCCGGGGATGGTGGTGTGCTAACAGCTAGCCGCCGCAGAGGCACCGTGCTGGGCTGGCCACCTCCACATGTCACCACCCCGGGCAGCATGGGGCTGGGGACTGGTCATCTGGATGTGGGGTAGTTTAATACCCCTAGATGTGGAGTTGTCTGGCCACCGTGTGTGACTGATGTAGCCTGACCCAGCAGCAGGGAGGTGGGCAGCATGGAGACAGACCTCTGCATGGCCTGGCTGGGCTGCTAGCTGACAGACCTAGCCCTAAAGCCTGGCTGGGCTGCTAGCTGCTAGCTGACAGGCATGACATGGATGAATGAATGAACAATGCTGCTAACCAGGAGAACTTGACACAGCTAGTTACCATAATACAATGCCATCAACTCTGCGTCTAGTAGGGCTGTAGGCATGGGCCAATGTGTGATTTTGGTGCAAAAATTGCAAAATCACTAATAAAAATGTGTTATAATTACATTTTTCACTGTGCTCCTAAATTTCTTTGTGTGCCCCTAACATTTTTCATTTAGGAGCACATGTGCTCCTAGTGAAAAAGGTTAGCGTAGAGCCCTGATAGGTCTGAAAAGAAGACATGCCGCCTAAAACGCGACACTGGACCCGAGAGGAGACTTTATGCCTCATATCAGTGTGGGGGGAACCAGGGCCGGCCTGTGGGTCTGTTGGGCCCCAGGCGAGATCTTGAAAATGCCCCCCCCCCCCCCCCCCCCTCATAGTAACTCGTTTTTACAAATAATAATCGCCAAGAGAAACACTGTTAAATTGATTCACCAGACATCTTTCAATCATCTTAGCTGACACCTAATTTCACCAGTCACAGTGTTTCTCGGACGTTGAGCAACGTGGCAATTATTATTTCGTTAGCCTCATAGCATAATTGCCTAAGTCATGCTTTACTTGGTCACCTGGTCACTGGGCCATCTTTGTAGGTAGTGTCAACAATGCCTATGTCAAAAAGATGACTTGGGCAGATAGTGATTTTGGAATGTAACAAGCATTCTGATAGGCTGATGGCATAGGCAATAATGCACAGTGAATCAGCAGTGTTAGGAGAGTAGAGTTAGGCAGATATCTCAATTTGGCCTGTAGTGGCTTCAAACAATTTAGTAACCAACGTCCAGGCAAGACAGGGGTTTTGACGCACATCCAAATATTCAAACCAACAAAATCGTATATCCAGTCCAGGTAGAATTGCAACAAAAATATGGATTTATTCTCCTTTAAATATAAACATAAAATTCACACTTTCAATGGCATCTTTAGAAAATAGAAAAATAACAAAATAAAAAACTCACCAGCCGCCGATAGTATATATCTCAGTATATTTCTCAATATAAATCACAGTATATTTCTCCTGGGTCAGGGTCCTCTTGAGTAGAAGGACCTGGGTCAGGGTCCTCTTGAGTAGAAGGACCTTCAAGCAGACATATGAGATAATATATAATAACCAGAAAACCTTTACCTTTAAACGGACATACTGTATATCTGCAATGTCACACAAATAATTGTGCTCCTACATAACACAGTATAAAGAGTATGAAACATTACTCACCAGCAGCAGTAGTAGGATCTACTGGAGGAGGTGGCTGGGTTGTCACATCAGCTGGAGGTGGGGGCCCACTCAGGAATTTCAACAAGGCTCCTACAGGAATACAGCCAAAGCATACCATTAATTAACTTAATCAAATAAGTGTAACGTTACATGATGTAGGCTATATTGAGAACATTTCAGATATTTATTCTATTCTGATTTTTTTTATTGTATGTTGAATCGGTGGCGATGCTGCAATTTAAGCAAGCTAGTTCATAGTTACCATATTGACCCGAATATAAGACTCATTTTTGGAAAATGACTTTTTTGAAGACCAAATCTTTTTATAAAGAAAATCATTTTATTTGTATTCACATTGAATAAAACAATGTAGGTTATTTTTTATCATCTTGGGGTATGGGCATACATTCGTTACGTTTTTCAGTCACGTATTCACACACCCTCCTGTCAATCTCCTGGAAGGGGAATCTTCTAACATTACACTCTAATATCATATTTCTTGGCTGCTGGACAGTTGTTTGATGCCTCTGCTTCATTGATCACCATGGTCTTAAAAATTGGCATCGTAACTTGACTAACTTTAGAGCCACTTTGCCCGAGCTGGTCCTAGTGTGTCTCCATCCCTCAACTGGCTAAGCAGCAACATTAGCTAGCTAGCTAGTTAGTCAGCTAGAGTTAGCTATACCATCCTCCTCCATGCAGCACACATAAATATTACATAATGAAATTCAAGGACAGGACATACATACATACCTCTACTTTTGGCTTGTTTTTCTTCATCTTCTCTTTTTCTTTTTCTATTTTGGGCGCCAGAGTGATGCTTACCGGACATACTTGACAGAGTTGACCGTTGCCCACTCAGCCCCGCCCACTCACACCCCAGTGATCATTCAAAATAATAATAATAATAATAATAATAAACACTTGTTTGGCTCGATTGCGAGGTTTCACAATTCCCGACATTAGGACCGTGTCACACATATATATATTTTTAATAAAAATTATTATTATTATTAGTTTTATTTTTTACTATGAGTGGGCCTCCCCCCCCGCCTTTCGACCAGGCGACCGCCTGTATGGCTTGTAGGACGGGCCGGCCATGGGGGGAACCATGCATCCAACGCCTTTTCGAGCAATCCATCCACAACCACATTTGGGATGAGATTCACAAGCATGTCTGTGACAAATGTCCGTCGGTAAAGATGACATTTGAAACGACGAAGTGCCATGAAAGGATTGAATCGGTTAGGACCCCATGTAGTGTCAGTACTTTTCCGAAATCAATGCTGTTTTGGGTAAGTTAAACATTGGGGCTGTGTTACTGTAAGATAGCTATTGGCTAACATTATTTGGCTAGCTAGCTATTAACAGTTCATAAACGAGCTTACCGGCAACTGTCATAAGTGTGGCCCATCTCTGCAGCTTGCAAGACCTGGCACTTCTGATCGATTTGATCACACTTCTTCTTATTGGTCGCCATGAGGGGATGACAGGCGTAGATTGTGGAGATTCAAGGGAGTCAATAATGTCTTCCCAATCCATTGTTTGCACAGAGCTCACCTAATACCTTAGATCTCACACCCCGGTCAAAACCGGAAATTCTAGTATTAATATCGCGCGCGAAATCATGCAATGCGTACCAAATACTGACATATCGATCCGGATGGTAATATAATTATCAGAGGACCTCAGGGTTTGCTGTATCGTGGAGATTCAAGGGAGTCAGTACAGTCAGTACAGTCAGAACAGTAGGTAATTCCAGCTGGAATAATTACTGGGGTCACAGTAATCAATCACTGTAAATCACTGACATGGTCGGTCCGGACGGGGCCATCCGGACAGGGCTTGAGTGTGGAAATTGTTGAGAATAATGAGTGTAGAACTTGTGTCCATTTTAGGTCTCTCTACATTCTGGGGAATCGAGCACTAAAGGAAGGCCCTTCCCTTCCTGTAAGACGTGCCAATAATAATAATAATAATAATAACTTTATTTGTATAGCGCTTTTCCTGCAAATGTTGCAGCTCAAAGTGCTCCAATCATTATATAATCATAATAATGATTTAGTCATTTAAAGGCAATATTAAAAAGATGGGTTTTTAGTCTTGACTTGAACATATTTGCTGAGGTTGCATCTCTAATGTAAACTGGCAGTGCATTCCACAATTTGGGTGCATAAAATGAGAATGCAGCCTCACCAAATCTCTTGTTTTGTACATGTGGTACACAGAGAAAACCAGCATCAGAAGACCTGACAGCTCTATTGGGCTGATATGTTAGCAAAAGGTCTTTCAGATATTCTGGTGCTGTGCCAGTGAGAGCTTTATAAACAAGCAGAAGGATCTTGAAATCTATTCTGAACTTAACAGGAAGCCAGTGCAGAGTCTCTAAAATAGAGTTATATGAGCTCTTCTGCTTGTTTTGGTTAAAACTCTCGCTGCTGCATTTTGGACTAATTGCTCTGGCCAATAGCTTTCTTCGGAAGACCAGAAAGGAGACTGTTACAATAGTCCAAACGGGTAAAAGCATGCATTAACATTTCTGTATCAGCTTGCCGGAGAAAATGTCCAACTTTTGCAATATAATTATTCCGTAGATGATAAAAAGGATTTCTAGTGATAGATTTGATGTGAGGCTCAAAGCTTAAGTCAGAATCTATGATCACACCTAGATTCTTAGCTTCATGTTTGCAGTTTGAAAGCAAGGTTCCCATGGTATTCGACAATTTGTCTTTTTGTGGCTTTGGTCCAATGACAAGAATCTCAGTTTTGTCCTGATTTAGTTGTAGAAAATGTTGGGATATCCATATCTCTCTGAGACAATTCTCCAGCGAGCTGAGTGCATGTGAATTATTAGGCAATACTGATATGTACAGCTGAGTATCATCAGCATAACTATGAAAATGTACACCATGTTTTCTGATGATTCCACCTGGGATCATGTACAGGGAGAAGAGCAAGGGACCAAGAATAGACCCCTGAGGGCCCCACATGTTATGTAAACATTATCAGAAACAGAGACTCACAGGACAACAGAGAAATGCCTACCAGCTAGACAATATTTAAACCACTCTAATACTAGTCCTGAGAGACCAATAACTGTGGCGTAGCTAACAATTCATTCTGCCTGTGGACAGAGCCAATAACGTGTTGCGCAATAACTTGTTGCGCAATAACTTGTGGCGCAGATGTATATGGTTGGTTCCCAAGAATGGTGACCTCATAAGGGAGTCAACATCTATAAATATGTTTCTCTCTCCTCACAGGGGGCTTTTTTTTGACTGTGCTATTTTCTCTCAGAGATCATGTAACTTTATTACAGTTTTTCTCAGTTGCTAAAACACTAAACCCCATTCTCTGAACCAAATTCTCAGTGGCCTAATCTCATTTGTCGAATCAAACACTCTTTTGGCCAAACCTTAAACACTACTTGTGTTTAGACACAATTTGCAAAACTCATCCGCTCTTTTTTGCCAAACCTTAAACACATTCTCAGTCACTAAACACATTTCACACTGTGATACACTTGTGTTGCAGAATGTGAACACAACTCCAACACAGTTGTCATCTGTTACACACAACAACTAAACATTTAACACACATGTTTCTAATGATGTGATCAGACCAATTGGGCAGGATAAAAGTCAGTTCAGAGTGCACAGGTGGCACATGTGCATCCATCTACAATGGACGGAAACATACAGAGAGGCAGAGGAGGAAGAGTTTGTTTGAGAGGTGGTGGACGAGGAGGAAGGGGACGAGGAAGACCAAGAACAATCATTACTGATTAAATCTGTGCAACTATTGTACACCATGTTGTTGTTCATGGGATGACAATGAGGGAAGCAGGACAAAGTATCCAAACCCAATTTGAGCAGATTCTCTGTGGCCAGCATCATCAGGACATTTAGAGTTTGTAAGTGCATATTCCCCTTTCTAGAATTGAAAGACGACCAAATGGCAGGACTGCATTTTTCTCCCAACAACAAGAAGCACTCATTGTTGACATGGTCCTTCAAAATAATGCCATCCGACTCTGTGAAATCCAGCAGAGAGTGATTGAAGACAATGTCAACTTTGATGGTGTCCTCACATGCAACAGACAAGTGTACAGAGTACCCTTTGATCGCAACTCTGCAAGAGCCGAAGATCTAAGATATCAGCATGTGCAAGTAAGTGTAACCTACACACACTTTCAGCACTGATGCTACCAGTACAATTATATGCTCATAGGCCTACTGTTGCTGTAGGCTAGTAGTTGCAGTTGCTACGTTTACAGTACTGTAAACTATATTGTAATGCAGTGGCGGGCGGTGCATTTCACACCTAGGCCTTCAGTGATGTCCTACCTGAATTATTCCACCTCTTAATACCATCATTATGACGCCATGGCTCTAGAAACTATACATTTAGACAGAAACGCAGTATAACCGGGCGTTGCCATTGTTATTATAGCGGCACCTTGTCTGGGTGTATTCAATTCATTGCATGAAAACGAAAGCGTCAGTTATTTCCCGAACTTTGCGGTCTGTCGATCTCGATAGGAGAACCGTTTCGAGGTTCCATTTAAGGATGGTTATCTTCCTCGTGTTCATACGGTCACGGGGGTGTGTCGTTTTCCATGGTAACAGCCCGGGAAGTGGTTAGAAGATCGCATTGAAGCCCCACTTACTCACACAACTGAGCCAGGCAACACAACACACATATCTATGGACCCCAGGGTCGCTCCGTATGTCTACATCTCTTGCAGAAAACATTAGATGCTTTGTACTCACCAAAACAACTGATTATTTGAACACAAAATCCATCCTCCTTTCTTTCCTCAAGAAGACTTCAATGTCTCTGTTGTACAGTTGATCAGTTCCACCAATAAGTCATTTTCTACATGGATAGCGTCGCTAACGTCGGGGTCGGCCGTTCTCTTCTGATTATGTCTACTTTTCTTAGAAGGTTCTTCTTTGTTGTTATAATATCTGCCACCAAATCTACCTCTTCTCCTCCTTCAGCCATTGTGGCTGCTTGTAGGCTCCGCCTCCCAATAGTTTGTATCCAATCAAAAGACGTGCAGGTGCTGATCAGGTGCTCCGCCATCCAGCAGGCCCCTTCGTCGGATTTGCTTGGATTTGCTCGCCAACTCGAGATCTGACTACCGCACGCCACAGTTCTTTTCTCGTTCACTTTAAATTACAATCTGTACTCGCGCCACTGTTGAATCTGCAGGCGGGCAGATTTCTTGGTACCCTGGCAACACATTATGGCTGAAATATGATTGGATAAAAGCTAAAGGCCAACCCTCCAAATGTCTGGAAGCAGCGCAACCAAGAGGAAAGCTATGAAATGAAGAGAATAGACTACGGGAATAATTTAATACATATTTGTAGAAAAAATATATCAAAATTAAATGTATATTCTGATTATGTTTAGGCCAGCAGAGAAGGCCTTGCTGGCCCTGACGGCACAACACTGTGTAATGTACGTAAATCTGGAGTGCATATAGTGTAAATGCACTATTGTAGAAGTCTGTCTTTCTGTATCACTTATTGTACTAAACGACTTTTTATCTATTTCTATAGAGAGTGTTTGAACTGGATTCCATTGAAAGGCCCCATGAATACATTTTCATAGATGAAGCAGGGTTCAATCTGGCGAAAAGGAGGCCGAGAGACAGGAACACAATTGGTCAACGTGCCATTGTGGAAGTCCCTGGCCAGCGTGGTGTCACCATTGTCACCATTGTCACCATTTGTGCAGCCAAGTAACTGGGGGGTTCTCCACCGTCATGCAAACCTGGGGCCATATAACACTGAACATCTCCTTACATTTCT